>NW_027553087.1:0-46896 GCF_045843805.1 Urocitellus parryii
GTTTCACTCTGTTTTCTCCTATATGGATACATGTATTTAGAACTCTAAATCAAGCACGGTTATGTGCTAGCTCTTTGAAACTTGGCACAATAATGTAGTTCCAAGTTCTATCGCTATGGTTGGTGTCCTATGAAGTAGCCCCAAGCAGAGACTGACGAGAATCACTTTCATTGAAAGGGTTTCCAAGCTTCCAAAAAGTTACGAGTATCCTGAAATCTCAGCAAACATTTTTTCACCCAATCTTGATGATACTGGCAGGTAAATCATACACCAATCCCACTTGGCTCACCAAATTTCGTTCTTCTCGGTTAACCGTTCCTTTGCAGTAACCGTTTTCATGTTTAGGTTTCACTCTGTTTTCTCCTATATGGATACATGTATTTGGAAATCTAAATCAAGCACGGTTTGTGCTAGCTCTTTGAAACATGGCACAATAATGTAGTTCCAAGTTCTATCGATATGTTTGGTGTCCTATTGAAGTAGCCCCAAGCAGAGACTGACGAGAATCACTTTCATTGAAAGGGGTTGCCAAGCTTCCAAAAAACTACGAGTTTCCTGAAATCTCAGGAAACATTTTTTCACCCAATCTTGATGATACTGGCAGGTAATGATCAGTACACCAATCCCACTTGGCTCACCAAATTTCGTTCTTGAAGGTTAAACCGATCCTTTGCAGTAACTGTTTCCATGTTTAGGTTTCACTCTGTTTTCTCCTATATGGATACATGTAGTTGGAACCCTAAATCAAACACGGTTTGAGCTAGCTCTTTGAAACTTGCACAATAATGTAGTTCCAAGTTCTATCGCTATGGTTGGTGTCGCATTGAAGTAGCCCCAAGCAGGTTGACGAGAATCACTTTCATTGAAAGGGGTTGCCAAGCTTCCAAAAAACTACGAGTTTCCTGAAAACTCAGCAAACATTTTTTCACCCAATCTTGATGATACTTGCAGGAAATTATAAGGACACCAATCCAACCTGGCTCACCAAATTTCGTTCTTCTAGATTAAACCGTTCGTTTGCGGTAACCGTTTTCATGTTTAGGTTTCACTCTGTTTTCTCCTAAATGGATACAAGTAATTGCTACTCAAAATAAGCACGGTTTGTGCTAGCTCTTTGCAATTTGGCACAATAATGTAGTTCCAAGTTCTATCGATATGCTTGGTGTCCTATTGAAGTAGCCCCAAGCAAAGACTGACGAGAATCACTTTCATTGAAAGGGGTTGCCAAGCTTCAAAAAAGTTACGAGTGTCCTGAAATCTCAGCAAACATTTTTTCACCCAATCTTGATGATACTGGCAGGTAATGATCAGTACACCAATCCCACTTGCTCACCAAATTTCGTTCTTCTAGGTTAAACCGTTCCTTTGCAGTAACCGTTTTCATGTTTAGGTTTCAATCTGTTTTCTACTATATGGATACATGTAGTTGGAACTCTAAATCAAACACGGTTTGGCTAGCTCTTTGAAACTTGGCACAATAATGTAGTTCCAAGTTCTATCGCTATGGTTGGTGTCTATTGAAGTAGCCCCAAGCAGAGACTGACGAGAATCACTTTCATTGAAAGGGTTTGCCAAGCTTCCAAGAAACTACGAGTTTCCTGAAATCTCAGCAAACATTTTTTCAACCAATTTTGATGATACTGGCAGGTAATGATCAGTACACCAATCCCACTTGGCTCACCAAATTTCGTTCTTCTAGGTTAAACCGTTCGTTTGCAGTAACCGTTTTCATGTTTAGGTTTCACTCTGTTTCTCCTATAGGGATACATGTAGTTGGAACTCTAAATCAAACACGGTTTGTGCTAGCTCTTTGAAACTTGGCACAATAATGTAGTTCCAAGTTCTATCGCTATGGTTTGTGTCCGATGGAAGTAGCCCCAAGCAGAGACTGACGAGAATCACTTTCATTGAAAGGGGTTGCCAAGCTTCCTAAAAACTACGAGTTTCCTGAAATCTCAGCAAACATTTTTTCACCCAATCTTGATGATACTTGCAGGAAATGATAAGGACTCCAATCCAACTTGGCTCACCAAATTTCATTCTTCTAGATTAAACCGTTCGTTTGCAGTAACCGTTTTCATGTTTAGGTTGCACTGTGTTTTCACCTATATGGATACATGTATTTGGAACTCAAAATCAAGCACGGTTTGTGCTACCTCTTTGAAACTTGGCACAATAATGTAGTTCCAAGTTCTATCGCTATGGTTGGTGTCCTATTTAAGTAGCTCCAAGCAGAGACTGACGAGAATCACTTTCATTGAAAGGGGTTGCAAAGCTTCCAAAATACTACGAGTTTCCGGAAATCTCAGCAAACATTTTTTCACCCAATCTTGATGATACTGGCAGGTAATGATCAGTACACCAATCCCACTTGGCTCACCAAATTTCGTTCTTCTAGGTTAAACCGTTCTTTGCAGTACCGTTTTCATGTTTAGGTTTCACTCTGTTTTCTCCTATAGGGATACATGTAGTTGGAACACTACATCAAACACGGTTTGTGCTAGCTCTTTGAAACTTGGCACAATAATGTAGTTCCAAGTTCTATCGCTATGGTTGTTGTCCTATTGAAGTAGCCCCAAGCAGAACTGACGAGAATCACTTTCATTGAAAGGGGTTGCCAAGCTTCCAAAAATCTACGAGTTTCCTGAAATCTCAGCAAACATTTTTTCACCCAATCTTGATGATACTTGCAGATAATGATCAGGACACCAATCCCACTTGGCTCACCAAATTTTATTCTTCTCGATGAAACCGTTCGTTTGCAGTAACCGTTTTCATGTTTAGGTTTCACTCTGTTTTCTCCTATATGGATACATGTATTTGGAACTCTAAATCAAACACGGTTTGTGCTAGCTCGTTGAAATTTGGCACAATAATGTAGTTCCAAGTTCTATCGCTATGGTTTGTGTCCTATTGAAGTAGCCCCAAGCAGAGACTGACGAGAATCACTTTCATTGAAAGGGGTTGCCAATTTGCCAAGCTTCCAAAAAACTACGAGTTTCCTGAAATCTCAGCAAACATTTTTTTCACCCAATGTTGATGATACTGGCAGGTAATGATCAGTACACCAATCCCACTTGGCTCACCAAATTTCGTTCTTCTAGGTTAAACCATTCTTTGCAGAAACCTTTTTCATGGTTAGGTTTCACTCTGTTTTCTCCTATATGGATACATGTCGTTGAAACTCTAAATCAAAACACGGTTTGTGCTAGCTCTTTGAAACTTGGTACAATAATGTAGTTCCAAGTTCTATCGCTATGTTTGTGTCCTATTGAAGTAGCCCCAAGGAGAGACTGACGAAATCACTTTCATTGAAAGGGGTTTCCAAGCTTAAAAAAAGCTATGAGTTTCCTGAAATCTCAGCAAACATTTTTTCACCCAATCTTGATGATACTGGCAGGTAATGATCAGTACACCAATCCCACTTGGCTCACCAAATTTCGTTCTTCTAGGTTAAACCGTTCCTTTGCAGTAACCGTTTTCATGTTTAGGTTTTCACTCTGTTTTCTACTATATGGATACATGTATTTGGAACTCTAAATCAAACACGGTTTGTGCTAGCTCTTTGAGACTTGGCACAATAATGTAGTTCCAAGTTCTATCCCTGTGGTTTCTGTCCTATTGAAGTAGCCCCAAGGAGAGACTGACAAGAATCACTTTCATTGAAAGGGGTAGAAAAGCTTCCAAAAAAATACGAGTTTCCTGATATCTCAGCAAACATTTTTTCACCCAATCTTGATGATACTGGCAGGTAATGATCAGGACACCAATCCCACTTGGCTCACCCAATTTCATTCTTCTAGATTAAACCGTTCGTTTGCAGTAACCGTTTTTATGTTTAGGTTTCACTCTGTTTTCTCCTATATGGATACATGTATTTGGAACTCTAAATCAAACACGGTTTGTGCTAGCTCGTTGAAATTTGGCACAATAATGTAGTTCCAAAGTTCTATCGCTATGGTTGGTGTCCTATTTAAGTAGCCCCAAGCAGAGACTGACGAGAATCACTTTCCTTGAAAGGGGTTGCCAAGCTTCCAAAAAACTACAAGTTTCCTGAAATCTCAGCAAAAATTTTTTCACCCAATCTTGATGATTCTGGCAGGTAATGATCAGTACACCAATCCCACTTGGCTCACCAAATTTCGTTCTTCTATGTTAAACCGTTCCTTTGCAGTAAGCGTTTTTCATGTATAGGTTTCACTCTGTTTTCTCCTATAGGGATACATGTAGTTGGAACACTAAATCAAACACGGTTTGTGCTAGCTCTTTGAAACGTGGCACATAATGTAGTTCCAAGTTCTACGATATGGTTTGGTGTCCTCTTGAAGTAGCCCCAAGCAGAGACTGACGAGAATCACTTTCATTGAAAGGGGTTGCCAAGCTTCCAAAAAACTACGAGTTTCCGGAAATCTCAGCAAACATTTTTTCACCCAATCTTGATGATACTGCAGGTAATGATCAGTACACCAATCCCACTTGGCTCACACAAATTTTGTTCTTCTAGGTTAAACCGTTCCTTTGCAGTAACCGTTTTCATGTTTAGGTTGCACTCTGTTTTCTCCTATATGGATACATGGATTTGGAACTCTAAATCAAACATGGTTTGTGCTAGCTCTTTGAAACTTGGCACAATAATGTAGTTCCAAGTTCTATCGATATGGTTGGTGTCCTATTGAAGTAGACCCAAGCAGAGACTGACGAGAATCACTTTCATTGAAAGGGGTTGCCAAGATTCCAAAAACTACGAGTTTCCTGAAATCTCAGGAAACATTTTTTCACCCAATCTTGATGATACTGGCAGGTAATGATCAGTACACCAATCCCACTTGGCTCACCAATTTCGTTCTTCTAGGTTAAACCGTTCCTTTGCAGTAACCGTTTTCATGTTTAGGTTTCACTCTGTTTTCTCCTATATGGATACATGTAGTTGGAACTCTAAATCAAACACGGATTGTGCTAGCTCTTTGAAACTTGGCACAATAATGAAGTTCCAAGTTCTATCGCTATGGTTGGTGTCCTATTGAAGTCGCCCCAAGCAGAGACTGACGAGAATCACTTTCATTGAAAGGGGTTGCCAAGCTTCCATAAAACTACGAGTTTCCTGAAATCTCGGCAAACATTTTTTCACCCAATCTTGATGATACTGGCAGGTAATGATCAGTACAGCAATCCCACTTGGCTCACCAAATTTCGTTCTTCTAGGTTAAACCGTTCCTTTGCAACCTTTTCATGTTAGGTTTCACTCTGTTTTCTCCTATAGGGATACATGTAGTTGGAACAACTAAATCAAACACGGTTTGTGCTAGCTCTTTGAAACTTGGCACAATAATGTAGTTCCAAGTTCTACCATATGGTTGGTGTCCTCTTGAAGTAGCCCCAAGCAGAGACTGACGAGAATCACTTTCATTGAAAGGGGTTGCCAAGCTTCCAAAAAACTACGAGTTTCCGGAAATCTCAGCAAACATTTTTTCACCCAATCTTGATGATACTGGCAGGTAATGATCAGTACACCAATCCCACTTGGCTCACCAAATTTTGTTCTTCTAGGTTAAACCGTTCCTTTGCAGTAACCTTTTTCATGTTTAGGTTGCACTCTGTTTTCTCCTATATGGATACATGTATTTGGAGCTCTAAATCAAACATGGTTTGTGCTAGCTCTTTGAAACTTGGCACATAAAGTAGTTCCAAGTTCTATCGATATGGTTGGTTCCTATTGAAGTAGACCCAAGCAGAGACTGACGAGAATCGCTTTCATTGAAAGGGGTTGAAAAGATTCCAAAACTACGAGTTTCCTGAAATCTCAGGAAACATTTTTCACCCAATCTTGATGATACTGGCAGGTAATGATCAGTACACCAATCCCACTGGGCTCACCAAATTTCGTTCTTCTAGGTTAAACCGTTCCTTTGCAGTAACCGTTTTCATGTTTAGGTTCACACTGTTTTCTCCTATATGGACACATGTATTTGGAACTCTAAATCAAACACGGTTTGTGCTAGCTCTTTGAAACTTAGCACAATAATGTAGTTCCAAGTTCTATCGCTATGGTTTGTGTCCTATTGAAGTAGCCCCAAGCAGAGACTGACGAGAATCACTTTCATTGAAAGGGGTTGCCAAGCTACAAAAAACTACGAGTTTCCTGAAATCTCAGCAAACATTTTTCACCCAATCTTGATGATACTTGCAGATAATGATCAGGACACCAATCCCACTTGGCTCACCAAATTTCATTCTTCTAGATTAAACCGTTCGTTTGCAGTAACCGTTTTCTTGTTTAGGTTTCACTCTGTTTTCTCCTATATGGATACATGTATTTAGAACTCTAAATCAAGCACGGTTGTGCTAGCTCTTTGAAACTTGGCACAATAATGTAGTTCCAATTTCTATCGCTATGGTTGGTGTCCTATTGAAGTAGCCCCAAGCAGAGACTGACGAGAATCACTTTCATTGAAAGGGGTTTCCAAGCTTCCAAAAAGTTACGAGTATCCTGAAATCTCAGCAAACATTTTTTCACCCAATCTTGATGATACTGGCAGGTAATGATCAGTACACCTATCCCACTTGGCTCACCAAATTTCGTTCTTCTAGGTTAAACCGTTCCTTTGCAGTAACCGTTTTCATGTTTAGGTTTCACTCTGTTTTCTCCTATAGGGATACATGTAGTTGGAACACTACATCAAACACGGTTTGTGCTAGCTCTTTTAAACTTGGCACAATAATGTAGTTCCAAGTTCTATCGCTATGGTTGTTGTCCTATTGAAGTAGCCCCAAGCAGAGACTGAACGAGAATCACTTTCATTGAAAGGGGTTGCCAAGCTTCCAAAAATCTACGAGTTTCCTGAAATCTCAGCAAACATTTTTTCACCCAATCTTGATGATACTTGCAGATAATGATCAGGACACCAATCCCACTTGGCTCACCAAATTTTATTCTTCTCGATGAAACCGTTCGTTTGCAGTAACCGTTTTCATGTTTAGGTTCACTCTGTTTTCTCCTATATGGATACATGTATTTGGAACTCTAAATCAAACACGGTTTGTGCTAGCTCGTTGAAATTTGGCACAATAATGTAGTTCCAAGTTCTATCGCTATGGTTTGTGTCCTATTGAAGTAGCCCCAAGCAGAGACTGACGAGAATCACTTTCATTGAAAGGGGTTGCCAATTTACCAAGCTTCCAAAAAACTACGAGTTTCCTGAAATCTCAGCAAACATTTTTTTCACCCAATCTTGATGATACTGGCAGGTAATGATCAGTACACCAATCCCACTTGGCTCACCAAATTTCGTTCTTCTAGGTTAAACCATTCCTTTGCAGAAACCTTTTTCATGGTTAGGTTTCACTCTGTTTTCTCCTATATGGATACATGTAGTTGAAACTCTAAATCAAACACGGTTTGTGCTAGCTCTTTGAAACTTGGTACAATAATGTAGTTCCAAGTTCTATCGCTATGGTTTGTGTCCTATTGAAGTAGCCCCAAGGAGAGACTGACGAGAATCACTTTCATTGAAAGGGGTTTCCAAGCTTAAAAAAAGCTATGAGTTTCCTGAAATCTCAGCAAACATTTTTTCACCCAATCTTGATGATACTGGCGGGTAATGATCAGTACACCAATCCCACTTGGCTCACCAAATTTCGTTCTTCTAGGTTAAACCGTTCCTTTGCAGTAACCGTTTTCATGTTTAGGTTTCACTCTGTTTTCTCCTATATGGATACATGTATTTGGAACTCTAAATCAAACACGGTTTGTGCTAGCTCTTTGAGACTTGGCACAATAATGTAGTTCCAAGTTCTATCCCTGTGGTTTCTGTCCTATTGAAGTAGCCCCAAGGAGAGACTGACAAGAATCACTTTCATTGAAAGGGGTAGAAAAGCTTCCAAAAAAATACGAGTTTCCTGATATCTCAGCAAACATTTTTTCACCCAATCTTGATGATACTGGCAGGTAATGATCAGGACACCAATCCCACTTGGCTCACCCAATTTCATTCTTCTAGATTAAACCGTTCGTTTGCAGTAACCGTTTTTATGTTTAGGTTTCACTCTGTTTTCTCCTATATGGATACATGTATTTGGAACTCTAAATCAAACACGGTTTGTGCTAGCTCGTTGAAATTTGGCACTATAATGTAGTTCCAAGTTCTATCGCTATTGTTGGTGTCCTATTTAAGTAGCCCCAAGCAGAGACTGACGAGAATCACTTTCCTTGAAAGGGGTTGCCAAGCTTCCAAAAAACTACGAGTTTCTGAAATCTCAGCAAAAATTTTTTCACCCAATCTTGATGATTCTGGCAGGTAATGATCAGTACACCAATCCCACTTGGCTCACCAAATTTCGTTCTTCTAGGTTAAACCGTTCCTTTGCAGTAAGCGTTTTCATGTTTAGGTTTCACTCTGTTTTCTCCTATAGGGATACATGTAGTTGGAACACTAAATCAAACACGGTTTGTGCTAGCTCTTTGAAACGTGGCACAATATTGTAGTTCCAAGTTCTACGATATGGTTGGTGTCCTCTTGAAGTAGCCCCAAGCAGAGACTGACGAGAATCACTTTCATTGAAAGGGGTTGCCAAGCTTCCAAAAAACTACGAGTTTCCGGAAATCTCAGCAAACATTTTTTCACCAATCTTGATGATACTGGCAGGAATGATCAGTACACCAATCCCACTTGGCTCACCAAATTTTGTTCTTCTAGGTTAAACCGTTCCTTTGCAGTAACCGTTTTTCATGTTTAGGTTGCACTCTGTTTTCTCCTATATGGATACATGTATTTGGAACTCTAAATCAAACATGGTTTGTGCTAGCTCTTTGAAACTTGGCACAATAATGTAGTTCCAAGTTCTATCGATAGGTTGGTGTCCTATTGAAGTAGACCCAAGCAGAGACTGACGAGAATCACTTTCATTGAAAGGGTTGCCAAGATTCCAAAAACTACGAGTTTCCTGAAATCTCAGGAAACATTTTTTCACCCAATCTTGATGATACTGGCAGGTAATGATCAGTACACCAATCCCACTTGGCTCACCAAATTTCGTTCTTCTAGGTTAAACCGTTCCTTTGCAGTAACCGTTTTCATGTTTAGGTTTCACTCTGTTTTCTCCTATATGGATACATGTAGTTGGAACTCTAAATCAAACACGGTTTGTGCTAGCTCTTTGAAACTTGGCACAATAATGTAGTTCCAAGTTCTATCGCTATGGTTGGTGTCCTATTGAAGTCGCCCCAAGCATAGACTGACGAGAATCACTTTCATTGAAAGGGGTTGCCAAGCTTCCATAAAACTACGAGTTTCCTGAAATCTCGGCAAACATTTTTTCACCCAATCTTGATGATACTGGCAGGTAATGATCAGTACAGCAATCCCACTTGGCTCACCAAATTTCGTTCTTCTAGGTTAAACCGTTCCTTTGCAGTAACCTTTTTCATGTTTAGGTTTCACTCTGTTTTCTCCTATAGGGATACATGTAGTTGGACACTAAATCAACACGGTTTGTGCTAGCTCTTTGAAACTTGGCACAATAATGTAGTTCCAAGTTCTACGATATGGTTGGTGTCCTCTTGAAGTAGCCCCAGGCAGAGACTGACGAGAATCACTTTCATTGAAAGGGGTTGCCAAGCTTCCAAAAAACTACGAGTTTCCTGAAATCTCAGCAAACATTTTTTCACCCAAACTTGATGATACTGGCAGGTAATGATCAGTACACCAATCCCACTTGGCTCACCAAATTTTGTTCTTCTAGGTTAAACCGTTCCTTTGCAGTAACCTTTTTCATGTTTAGGTTGCACTCTGTTTTCTCCTATATGGATACATGTATTTGGAGCTCTAAATCAAACATGGTTTGTGCTAGCTCTTTGAAACTTGGCACAATAAAGTAGTTCCAAGTTCTATCGATATGGTTGGTGTCCTATTGAAGTAGACCCAAGCAGAGACTGACGAGAATCGCTTTCATTGAAAGGGGTTGAAAAGATTCCAAAAACTACGAGTTTCCTGAAATCTCAGGAAACATTTTTTCACCCAATCTTGATGATACTGGCAGGTAATGATCAGTACACCAATCCCACTTGCTCACCAAATTTCGTTCTTCTAGGTTTAAACCGTTCCTTTGCAGTAACCGTTTTCATGTTTA
Organism: Urocitellus parryii; assembly: GCF_045843805.1. Lineage (NCBI taxonomy): Eukaryota > Metazoa > Chordata > Mammalia > Rodentia > Sciuridae > Urocitellus > Urocitellus parryii. Next base: position 10,126 of record NW_027553087.1, read on the forward strand.
GGTTTCACACTGTTTTCTCCTATATGGACACATGTATTTGGAACTCTAAATCAAACACGGTTTGTGCTAGCTCTTTGAAACTTGGCACAATAATGTAGTTCCAAGTTCTATCGCTATGGTTTGTGTCCTATTGAAGTAGCCCCAAGCAGAGACTGACGAGAATCACTTTCATTGAAAGGGGTTGCCAAGCTACAAAAACTACGAGTTTCCTGAAATCTCAGCAAACATTTTTTCACCCAATCTTGATGATACTTGCAGATAATGATCAGGACACCAATCCCACTTGGCTCACCAAATTTCATTCTTCTAGATTAAACCGTTCGTTTGCAGTAACCGTTTTCTTGTTTAGGTTTCACTCTGTTTTCTCCTATATGGATACATGTATTTAGAACTCTAAATCAAGCACGGTTTGTGCTAGCTCTTTGAAACTTGGCACAATAATGTAGTTCCAAGTTCTATCGCTATGGTTGGTGTCCTATTGAAGTAGCCCCAAGCAGAGACTGACGAGAATCACTTTCATTGAAAGGGGTTTCAAGCTTCCAAAAAGTTACGAGTATCCTGAAATCTCAGCTAACATTTTTTCACCCAATCTTGATGATACTGGCAGGTAATGATCAGTACACCTATCCCACTTGGCTCACCAAATTTCGTTCTTCTAGGTTAAACCGTTTCTTTGCAGTAACCGTTTTCATGTTTAGGTTTCACTCTGTTTTCTCCTATATGGATACATGTAGTTGGAACTCTAAATCAAACACGGTTTGAGCTAGCTCTTTGAAACTTGGCACAATAATGTAGTTCCAAGTTCTATCGCAATGGTTGGTGTCCTATTGAAGTAGCCCCAAGCAGAGACTGACGAGAATCACTTTCATTGAAAGGGGTTGCCAAGCTTCCAAAAAACTATGAGTTTCCGGAAATCTCAGCAAACATTTTTTCACCCAATCTTGATGATACTGGCAGGTAATGATCAGTACACCAATCCCACTTGGCTCACCAAATTTCGTTCTTCTCGGTTAAACCGTTCCTTTGCAGTAACCGTTTTCATGTTTAGGTTTCACTCTGTTTTCTCCTATAGGGATACATGTATTTGGAAATCTAAATCAAGCACGGTTTGTGCTAGCTCTTTGAAACATGGCACAATAATGTAGTTCCAAGTTCTATCGATATGTTTGGTGTCCTATTGAAGTAGCCCCAAGCAGAGACTGAGGAGAATCACTTTCATTGAAAGGGGTTGCCAAGCTTCCAAAAAACTACGAGTTTCCTGAAATCTCAGGAAACATTTTTTCACCCAATCTTGATGATACTGGCAGGTAATGATCAGTACACCAATCCCACTTGGCTCACCAAATTTCGTTCTTGAAGGTTAAACAGATCCTTTGCAGTAACTGTTTCCATGTTTAGTTTCACTCTGTTTTCTCCTATATGGATACATGTAGTTGGAACCCTAAATCAAACACGGTTTGAGCTAGCTCTTTGAAACTTGGCACAATAATGTAGTTCCAAGTTCTATCGCTATGGTTGGTGTCGCATTGAAGTAGCCCCAAGCAGGTTGACGAGAATCACTTTCATTGAAAGGGGTTGCCAAGCTTCCAAAAAACTACGAGTTTCCTGAAAACTCAGCAAACATTTTTTCACCCAATCTTGATGATACTTGCAGGAAATTATAAGGACACAATCCAACCTGGCTCACCAAATTTCGTTCTTCTAGATTAAACCGTTCGTTTGCGGTAACCGTTTTCATGTTTAGGTTTCACTCTGTTTTCTCCTAAATGGATACAAGTATTTGCTACTCAAATCAAGCACGGTTTGTGCTAGCTCTTTGCAATTTGGCACAATAATGTAGTTCCAAGTTCTATCGATATGCTTGGTGTCCTATTGAAGTAGCCCCAAGCAGAGACTGACGAGAATCACTTTCATTGAAAGGGGTTGCCAAGCTTCAAAAAAGTTACGAGTGTCCTGAAATCTCAGCAAACATTTTTTCACCCAATCTTGATGATACTGGCAGGTAATGATCAGTACACCAATCCCACTTGCTCACCAAATTTCGTTCTTGTAGGTTAAACCGTTCCTTTGCAGTAACCGTTTTCATGTTTAGGTTTCAATCTGTTTTCTACTATATGGATACATGTAGTTGGAACTCTAAATTAAACACGGTTTGGCTAGCTCTTTGAAACTTGGCACAATAATGTAGTTCCAAGTTCTATCGCTATGGTTGGTGTCCTATTGAAGTAGCCCCAAGCAGAGACTGACGAGAATCACTTTCATTGAAAGGGGTTGCCAAGCTTCCAAGAAACTACGAGTTTCCTGAAATCTCAGCAAACATTTTTTCAACCAATTTTGATGATACTGGCAGGTAATGATCAGTACACCAATCCCACTTGGCTGACCAAATTTCGTTCTTCTAGGTTAAACCGTTCGTTTGCAGTAACCGTTTTCATGTTTAGGTTTCACTCTGTTTTCTCCTATAGGGATACATGTATTTGGAACTCTAAATCAAACACGGTTTGTGCTAGCTCTTTGAAACTTGGCACAATAATGTAGTTCCAAGTTCTATCGCTATGGTTTGTGTCCTATTGAAGTAGCCCCAAGCAGAGACTGACGAGAATCACTTTCATTGAAAGGGGTTGCCAAGCTTCCAAAAAACTACGAGTTTCCTGAAATCTCAGCAAACATTTTTTCACCCAATCTTGATGATACTTGCAGGAAATGATAAGGACTCCAATGCAACTTGGCTCACCAAATTTCATTCTTCTAGATTAAACCGTTCGTTTGCAGTAACCGTTTTCATGTTTAGGTTGCACTGTGTTTTCACCTATATGGATACATGTATTTGGAACTCAAAATCAAGCACGGTTTGTGCTACCTCTTTGAAACTTGGCACAATAATGTAGTTCCAAGTTCTATAGCTATGGTTGGTGTCCTATTTAAGTAGCTCCAAGCAGAGACTGACGAGAATCACTTTCATTGAAAGGGGTTGCAAAGCTTCCAAAATACTACGAGTTTCCGGAAATCTCAGCAAACATTTTTTTCACCCAATCTTGATGATACTGGCAGGTAATGATCAGTACACCAATCCCACTTGGCTCACCAAATTTCGTTCTTCTAGGTTAAACCGTTCCTATGCAGTAACCGTTTTCATGTTTAGGTTTCACTCTGTTTTCTCCTATAGGGATACATGTAGTTGGAACACTACATCAAACACGGTTTGTGCTAGCTCTTTGAAACTTGGCACAATAATGTAGTTCCAAGTTCTATCGCTATGGTTGGTGTCCTATTGAAGTAGCCCCAAGCAGAGACTGACGAGAATCACTTTCATTGAAAGGGGTTGCCAAGCTTCCAAAAATCTACGAGTTTCCTGAAATCTCAGCAAACATTTTTTCACCCAATCTTGATAATACTTGCAGATAATGATCAGGACACCAATCCCACTTGGCTCACCAAATTTTATTCTTCTCGATGAAACCGTTCGTTTGCAGTAACCGTTTTCATGTTTAGGTTTCACTCTGTTTTCTCCTATATGGATACATGTATTTGGAACTCTAAATCAAACACGGTTTGTGCTAGCTCGTTGAAATTTGGCACAATAATGTAGTTCCAAGTTCTATCGCTATGGTTTGTGTCCTATTGAAGTAGCCCCAAGCAGAGACTGACGAGAATCACTTTCATTGAAAGGGGTTGCCAATTTGCCAAGCTTCCAAAAAACTACGAGTTTCCTGAAATCTCAGCAAACATTTTTTTCACCCAATCTTGATGATACTGGCAGGTAATGATCAGTACACCAATCCCACTTGGCTCACCAAATTTCGTTCTTCTAGGTTAAACCATTCCTTTGCAGAAACCTTTTTCATGGTTAGGTTTCACTCTGTTTTCTCCTATATGGATACATGTAGTTGAAACTCTAAATCAAACACGGTTTGTGCTAGCTCTTTGAAACTTGGTACAATAATGTAGTTCCAAGTTCTATCGCTATGGTTTGTGTCCTATTGAAGTAGCCCCAAGGAGAGACTGACGAGAATCACTTTCATTGAAAGGGGTTTCCAAGCTTAAAAAAAGCTATGAGTTTCCTGAAATCTCAGCAAACATTTTTTCACCCCAATCTTGATGATACTGGCGGGTAATGATCAGTACACCAATCCCACTTGGCTCACCAAATTTCGTTCTTCTAGGTTAAACCGTTCCTTTGCAGTAACCGTTTTCATGTTTAGGTTTCACTCTGTTTTCTCCTATATGGATACATGTATTTGGAACTCTAAATCAAACACGGTTTGTGCTAGCTCTTTGAGACTTGGCACAATAATGTAGTTCCAAGATCTATCCCTGTGGTTTCTGTCCTATTGAAGTAGCCCCAAGGAGAGACTGACAAGAATCACTTTCATTGAAAGGGGTAGAAAAGCTTCCAAAAAAATACGAGTTTCCTGATATCTCAGCAAACATTTTTTCACCCAATCTTGATGATACTGGCAGGTAATGATCAGGACACCAATCCCACTTGGCTCACCCAATTTCATTTTTCTAGATTAAACCGTTCGTTTGCAGTAACCGTTTTTATGTTTAGGTTTCACTCTGTTTTCTCCGATATGGATACATGTATTTGGAACTCTAAATCAAACACGGTTTGTGCTAGCTCGTTGAAATTTGGCACAATAATGTAGTTCCAAGTTCTATCGCTATGGTTGGTGTCCTATTTAAGTAGCCCCAAGCAGAGACTGACGAGAATCACTTTCCTTGAAAGGGGTTGCCAAGCTTCCAAAAAACTACGAGTTTCTGAAATCTCAGCAAAAATTTTTTCACCCAATCTTGATGATTCTGGCAGGTAATGATCAGTACACCAATCCCACTTGGCTCACCAAATTTCGTTCTTCTAGGTTAAACCGTTCCTTTGCAGTAAGCGTTTTCATGTTTAGGTTTCACTCTGTTTTCTCCTATAGGGATACATGTAGTTGGAACAGAAAATCAAACACGGTTTGTGCTAGCTCTTTGAAACGTGGCACAATAATGTAGTTCCAAGTTCTACGATATGGTTGGTGTCCTCTTGAAGTAGCCCCAAGCAGAGACTGACGAGAATCACTTTCATTGAAAGGGGTTGCCAAGCTTCCAAAAAACTACGAGTTTCCGGAAATCTCAGCAAACATTTTTTCACCCAATCTTGATGATACTGGCAGGTAATGATCAGTACACCAATCCCACTTGGCTCACCAAATTTTGTTCTTCTAGGTTAAACCGTTCCTTTGCAGTAACCGTTTTCATGTTTAGGTTGCACTCTGTTTTCTCCTATATGGATACATGTATTTGGAACTCTAAATCAAACATGGTTTGTGCTAGCTCTTTGAAACTTGGCACAATAATGTAGTTCCAAGTTCTATCGATATGGTTGGTGTCCTATTGAAGTAGACCCAAGCAGAGACTGACGAGAATCACTTTCATTGAAAGGGGTTGCCAAGATTCCAAAAACTACGAGTTTCCTGAAATCTCAGGAAACATTTTTTCACCCAATCTTGATGATACTGGCAGGTAATGATCAGTACACCAATCCCACTTGGCTCACCAAATTTCGTTCTTCTAGGTTAAACCGTTCCTTTGCAGTAACCGTTTTCATGTTTAGGTTTCACTCTGTTTTCTCCTATATGGATACATGTAGTTGGAACTCTAAATCAAACACGGTTTGTGCTAGCTCTTTGAAACTTGGCACAATAATGTAGTTCCAAGTTCTATCGCTATGGTTGGTGTCCTATTGAAGTCGCCCCAAGCAGAGACTGACGAGAATCACTTTCATTGAAAGGGGTTGCCAAGCTTCCATAAAACTACGAGTTTCCTGAAATCTCGGCAAACATTTTTTCACCCAATCTTGATGATACTGGCAGGTAATGATCAGTACAGCAATCCCACTTGGCTCACCAAATTTCGTTCTTCTAGGTTAAACCGTTCCTTTGCAGTAACCTTTTTCATGTTTAGGTTTCACTCTGTTTTCTCCTATAGGGATACATGTAGTTGGAACACTAAATCAAACACGGTTTGTGCTAGCTCTTTGAAACTTGGCACAATAATGTAGTTCCAAGTTCTACGATATGGTTGGTGTCCTCTTGAAGTAGCCCCAAGCAGAGACTGACGAGAATCACTTTCATTGAAAGGGGTTGCCAAGCTTCCAAAAAACTACGAGTTTCCTGAAATCTCAGCAAACATTTTTTCACCCAATCTTGATGATACTGGCAGGTAATTATCAGTACACCAATCCCACTTGGCCTCACCAATTTTGTTCTTCTAGGTTAAACCGTTCCTTTGCAGTAACCGTTTTCATGTTTAGGTTGCACTCTGTTTTCTCCTATATGGATACATGTATTTGGAGCTCTAAATCAAACATGGTTTGTGCTAGCTCTTTGAAACTTGGCACAATAAAGTAGTTCCAAGTTCTATCGATATGGTTGGTGTCCTATTGAAGTAGACCCAAGCAGAGACTGACGAGAATCGCTTTCATTGAAAGGGGTTGAAAAGATTCCAAAAACTACGAGTTTCCTGAAATCTCAGGAAACATTTTTTCACCCAATCTTGATGATACTGGCAGGTAATGATCAGTACACCAATCCCACTGGGCTCACCAAATTTCGTTCTTCTAGGTTAAACCGTTCCTTTGCAGTAACCGTTTTCATGTTTAGGTTTCACACTGTTTTCTCCTATATGGACACATGTATTTGGAACTCTAAATCAAACACGGTTTGTGCTAGCTCTTTGAAACTTGGCACAATAATGTAGTTCCAAGTTCTATCGCTATGGTTTGTGTCCTATTGAAGTAGCCCCAAGCAGAGACTGACGAGAATCACTTTCATTGAAAGGGGTTGCCAAGCTACAAAAAACTACGAGTTTCCTGAAATCTCAGCAAACATTTTTTCACCCAATCTTGATGATACTTGCAGATAATGATCAGGACACCAATCCCACTTGGCTCACCAAATTTCATTCTTCTAGATTAAACCGTTCGTTTGCAGTAACCGTTTTCTTGTTTAGGTTTCACTCTGTTTTCTCCTATATGGATACATGTATTTAGAACTCTAAATCAAGCACGGTTTGTGCTAGCTCTTTGAAACTTGGCACAATAATGTAGTTCCAAGTTCTATCGCTATGGTTGGTGTCCTATTGAAGTAGCCCCAAGCAGAGACTGACGAGAATCACTTTCATTGAAAGGGGTTTCCAAGCTTCCAAAAAGTTACGAGTATCCTGAAATCTCAGCAAACATTTTTTCACCCAATCTTGATGATACTGGCAGGTAATGATCAGTACACCTATCCCACTTGGCTCACCAAATTTCGTTCTTCTAGGTTAAACCGTTCCTTTGCAGTAACCGTTTTCATGTTTAGGTTTCACTCTGTTTTCTCCTATATGGATACATGTAGTTGGAACTCTAAATCAAACACGGTTTGAGCTAGCTCTTTGAAACTTGGCACAATAATGTAGTTCCACGTTCTATCGCAATGGTTGGTGTCCTATTGAAGTAGCCCCAAGCAGAGACTGACGAGAATCACTTTCATTGAAAGGGGTTGCCAAGCTTCCAAAAAACTATGAGTTTCCGGAAATCTCAGCAAACATTTTTTCACCCAATCTTGATGATACTGGCAGGTAATGATCAGTACACCAATCCCACTTGGCTCACCAAATTTCGTTCTTCTCGGTTAAACCGTTCCTTTGCAGTAACCGTTTTCATGTTTAGGTTTCACTCTGTTTTCTCCTATATGGATACATGTATTTGGAAATCTAAATCAAGCACGGTTTGTGCTAGCTCTTTGAAACATGGCACAATAATGTAGTTCCAAGTTCTATCGATATGTTTGGTGTCCTATTGAAGTAGCCCCAAGCAGAGACTGACGAGTATCACTTTCATTGAAAGGGGTTGCCAAGCTTCCAAAAAACTACGAGTTTCCTGAAATCTCAGGAAACATTTTTTCACCCAATCTTGATGATATTGGCAGGTAATGATCAGTACACCAATCCCACTTGGCTCACCAAATTTCGTTCTTGAAGGTTAAACCGATCCTTTGCAGTAACTGTTTCCATGTTTAGGTTTCACTCTGTTTTCTCCTATATGGATACATGTAGTTGGAACCCTAAATCAAACACGGTTTGAGCTAACTCTTTGAAACTTGGCACAATAATGTTGTTCCAAGTTCTATCGCTATGGTTGGTGTCGCATTGAAGTAGCCCCAAGCAGGTTGACGAGAATCACTTTCATTGAAAGGGGTTGCCAAGCTTCCAAAAAACTACGAGTTTCCTGAAAACTCAGCAAACATTTTTTCACAAAATCTTGATGATACTTGCAGGAAATTATAAGGACACCAATCCAACCTGGCTCACCAAATTTCGTTCTTCTAGATTAAACCGTTCGTTTGCGGTAACCGTTTTCATGTTTAGGTTTCACTCTGTTTTCTCCTAAATGGATACAAGTATTTGCTACTCAAAATCAAGCACGGTTTGTGCTAGCTCTTTGCAGTTTGGCACAATAATGTAGTTCCAAGTTCTATCGATATGCTTGGTGTCCTATTGAAGTAGCCCCAAGCAGAGACTGACGAGAATCACTTTCATTGAAAGGGGTTGCCAAGCTTCAAAAAAGTTACGAGTGTCCTGAAATCTCAGCAAACATTTTTTCACCCAATCTTGATGATACTGGCAGGTAATGATCAGTACACCAATCCCACTTGGCTCACCAAATTTCGTTCTTCTAGGTTAAACCGTTCCTTTGCAGTAACCGTTTTCATGTTTAGGTTTCAATCTGTTTTCTACTATATGGATACATGTAGTTGGAACTCTAAATCAAACACGGTTTGGCTAGCTCTTTGAAACTTGGCACAATAATGTAGTTCCAAGTTCTATCGCTATGGTTGGTGTCCTATTGAAGTAGCCCCAAGCAGAGACTGACGAGAATCACTTTCATTGAAAGGGGTTGCCAAGCTTCCAAGAAACTACGAGTTTCCTGAAATCTCAGCAAACATTTTTTCAACCAATTTTGATGATACTGGCAGGTAATGATCAGTACACCAATCCCACTTGGCTGACCAAATTTCGTTCTTCTAGGTTAAACCGTTCGTTTGCAGTAACCGTTTTCATGTTTAGGTTTCACTCTGTTTTCTCCTATAGGGATACATGTAGTTGGAACTCTAAATCAAACACGGTTTGTGCTAGCTCTTTGAAACTTGGCACAATAATGTAGTTCCAAGTTCTATCGCTATGGTTGGTGTCCTATTGAAGTAGCCCCAAGCAGAGACTGACGAGAATCACTTTCATTGAAAGGGGTTGCCAAGCTTCCAAAAAACTACGAGTTTCCTGAAATCTCAGCAAACATTTTTTCACCCAATCTTGATGATACTTGCAGGAAATGATAAGGACTCCAATCCAACTTGGCTCACCAAATTTCATTCTACTAGATTAAACCGTTCGTTTGCAGTAACCGTTTTCATGTTTATGTTGCACTGTGTTTCACCTATATGGATACATGTATTTGGAACTCAAAATCAAGCACGGTTTGTGCTACCTGTTTGAAACTTGGCACAATAATGTAGTTCCAAGTTCTATCGCTATGGTTGGTGTCCTATTTAAGTAGCTCCAAGCAGAGACTGACGAGAATCACTTTCATTGAAAGGGGTTGCCAAGCTTCCAAAATACTACGAGTTTCCGGAAATCTCAGCAAACATTTTTTCACCCAATCTTGATGATACTGGCAGGTATTGATCAGTACACCAATCCCACTTGGCTCACCAAATTTCGTTCTTCAAGGTTAAACCGTTCCTTTGCAGTAACCGTTTTCATGTTTAGGTTTCACTCTGTTTTCTCCTATAGGGATACATGTAGTTGGAACACTACATCAAACACGGTTTGTGCTAGCTCTTTGAAACTTGGCACAATAATGTAGTTCCAAGTTCTATCGATATGGTTGGTGTCCTATTGAAGTAGCCCCAAGCAGAGACTGACGAGAATCACTTTCATTGAAAGGGGTTGCCAAGCTTCCAAAAATCTACGAGTTTCCTGAAATCTCAGCAAACATTTTTTCACCCAATCTTGATGATACTTGCAGATAATGATCAGGACACCAATCCCACTTGGCTCACCAAATTTTATTCTTCTCGATGAAACCGTTCGTTTGCAGTAACCGTTTTCATGTTTAGGTTTCACTCTGTTTTCTCCTATATGGATACATGTATTTGGAACTCTAAATCAAAAAAGGTTTGTGCTAGCTCGTTGAAATTTGGCACAACAATGTAGTTCCAAGTTCTATCGCTATGGTTTGTGTCCTATTGAAGTAGCCCCAAGCAGAGACTGACGAGAATCACTTTCATTGAAAGGGGTTGCCAATTTGCCAAGCTTCCAAAAAACTACGAGTTTCCTGAAATCTCAGCAAACATTTTTTCACCCAATCTTGATGATACTGGCGGGTAATGATCAGGACACCAATCCCACTTGGCTCACCAAATTTCGTTCTTCTAGGTTAAACCGTTCCTTTGCAGTAACCGTTTTCATGTTTAGGTTTCACTCTGTTTTCTCCTATATGGATACATGTATTTGGAACTCTAAATCAAACACGGTTTGTGCTAGCTCTTTGAGACTTGGCACAATAATGTAGTTCCAAGTTCTATCCCTGTGGTTTCTGTCCTATTGAAGTAGCCCCAAGGAGAGACTGACAAGAATCACTTTCATTGAAAGGGGTAGAAAAGCTTCCAAAAAAATACGAGTTTCCTGATATCTCAGCAAACATTTTTTCACCCAATCTTGATGATACTGGCAGGTAATGATCAGGACACCAATCCCACTTGGCTCACCCAATTTCATTCTTCTAGATTAAACCGTTCGTTTGCAGTAACCGTTTTTATGTTTAGGTTTCACTCTGTTTTCTCCTATATGGATACATGTATTTGGAACTCTAAATCAAACACGGTTTGTGCTAGCTCGTTGAAATTTGGCACAATAATGTAGTTCCAAGTTCTATCGCTATGTTTGGTGTCCTATTTAAGTAGCCCCAAGCAGAGACTGACGAGAATCACTTTCCTTGAAAGGGGTTGCCAAGCTTCCAAAAAACTACGAGTTTCCGGAAATCTCAGCAAAAATTTTTTCACCCAATCTTGATGATACTGGCAGGTAATGATCAGTACACCAATCCCACTTGGCTCACCAAATTTCGTTCTTCTAGGTTAAACCGTTCCTTTGCAGTAAGCGTTTTCATGTTTAGGTATCACTCTGTTTTCTCCTATAGGGATACATGTAGTTGGAACACTAAATCAAACACGGTTTGTGCTAGCTCTTTGAAACGTGGCACAATAATGTAGTTCCAAGTTCTACGATATGGTTGGTGTCCTATTGAAGTAGCCCCAAGCAGAGACTGACGAGAATCACTTTCATTGAAAGGGGTTGCCAAGCTTCCAAAAAACTACGAGTTTCCGGAAATCTCAGCAAACATTTTTTCACCCAATCTTGATGATACTGGCAGGTAATGATCAGTACACCAATCCCACATGGCTCACAATATTTCGTTCTTCTAGGTTAAATCGTTCCTTTGCAGTAACCGTTTTCTTGTTTAGGTTTCACTCTGTTTTCTCCTATATGGATACATGTAGTTGGAACTCTAAATCAAGCACGGTTTGTGCTAGCTCTTTGAAACGTGGCACAATAATGTAGTTCCAAGTTCTATCCATATGGGTGGTGTCCTATTGAAGTAGCCCCAAGCAGAGACTGACGAGAATCACTTTCATTGAAAGGGGTTGCCAAGCTTCCAAAAAACTACGAGTTTCCGGAAATCTCAGCAAACATTTTTTCACCCAATCTTGATGATACTGGCAGGTAATGATCAGTACACCAATCCCACTTGTTCACCAAATTTTGTTCTTCTAGGTTAAACCGTTCCTTTGCAGTAACCGTTTTCATGTTTAGGTTGCACTCTGTTTTCTCCTATATGGATACATGTATTTGGAACTCTAAATCAAACATGGTTTGTGCTAGCTCTTTGAAACTTGGCACAATAATGTAGTTCCAAGTTCTATCGATATGGTTGGTGTCCTATTGAAGTAGACCCAAGCAGAGACTGACGAGAATCGCTTTCATTGAAAGGGGTTGCCAAGATTCCAAAAACTACGAGTTTCCTGAAATCTCAGGAAACATTTTTTCACCCAATCTTGATGATACTGGCAGGTAATGATCAGTACACCAATCCCACTTGGCTCACCAAATTTCGTTCTTGAAGGTTAACCCGATCCTTTGCAGTAACTGTTTCCATGTTTAGGTTTCACTCTGTTTTCTCCTATATGGATACATGTAGTTGGAACCCTAAATCAAACACGGTTTGAGCTAGCTCTTTGAAACTTGGCACAATAATGTAGTTCCAAGTTCTATCGCTATGGTTGGTGTCGCATTGAAGTAGCCCCAAGCAGGTTGACGAGAATCACTTTCATTGAAAGGGGTTGCCAAGCTTCCAAAAAACAGTTTCCTGAAAACTCAGCAAACATTTTTTCACCCAATCTTGATGATACTTGCAGGAAATTATAAGGACACCAATCCAACCTGGCTCACCAAATTTCGTTCTTCTAGATTAAACCGTTCGTTTGCGGTAACCGTTTTCATGTTTAGGTTTCACTCTGTTTTCTCCTAAATGGATACAAGTATTTGCTACTCAAAATCAAGCACGGTTTGTGCTAGCTCTTTGCAATTTGGCACAATAATGTAGTTCCAAGTTCTATCGATATGCTTGGTGTCCTATTGAAGTAGCCCCAAGCAGAGACTGACGAGAATCACTTTCATTGAAAGGGGTTGCCAAGCTTCAAAAAAGTTACGAGTGTCCTGAAATCTCAGCAAACATTTTTTCACCCAATCTTGATGATACTGGCAGGTAATGATCAGTACACCAATCCCACTTGGCTCACCAAAATTTCGTTCTTCTAGGTTAAACCGTTCCTTTGCAGTAACCGTTTTCATGTTTAGGTTTCAATCTGTTTTCTACTATATGGATACATGTAGTTGGAACTCTAAATCAAACACGGTTTGGCTAGCTCTTTGAAACTTGGCACAATAATGTAGTTCCAAGTTCTATCGCTATGGTTGGTGTCCTATTGAAGTAGCCCCAAGCAGAGACTGACGAGAATCACTTTCATTGAAAGGGGTTGCCAAGCTTCCAAGAAACTACGAGTTTCCTGAAATCTCAGCAAACATTTTTTCAACCAATTTTGATGATACTGGCAGGTAATGATCAGTACACCAATCCCACTTGGCTCACCAAATTTCGTTCTTCTAGGTTAAACCGTTCGTTTGCAGTAACCGTTTTCATGTTTAGGTTTCACTCTGTTTTCTCCTATAGGGATACATGTAGTTGGAACTCTAAATCAAACACGGTTTGTGCTAGCTCTTTGAAACTTGGCACAATAATGTAGTTCCAAGTTCTATCGCTATGGTTTGTGTCCAATTGAAGTAGCCCCAAGCAGAGACTGACGAGAATCACTTTCATTGAAAGGGGTTGCCAGCTTCCAAAAAACTACGAGTTTCCTGAAATCTCAGCAAACATTTTTTCACCCAATCTTGATGATACTTGCAGGAAATGATAAGGACTCCAATCCAACTTGGCTCACCAAATTTCATTCTTCTAGATTAAACCGTTCGTTTGCAGTAAACGTTTTCATGTTTAGGTTGCACTGTGTTTTCACCTATATGGATACATGTATTTGGAACTCAAAATCAAGCACGGTTTGTGCTACCTCTTTGAAACTTGGCACAATAATGTAGTTCCAAGTTCTATCGCTATGGTTGGTGTCCTATTTAAGTAGCTCCAAGCAGAGACTGACGAGAATCATTTTCATTGAAATGGGGTTGCAAAGCTTCCAAAATACTACGAGTTTCCGGAAATCTCAGCAAACATTTTTTCACCCAATCTTGATGATACTGGCAGGTAATGATCAGTACACCAATCCCACTTGGCTCACCAAATTTCGTTCTTCTAGGTTAAACCGTTCTTTGCAGTAACCGTTTTCATGTTTAGGTTTCACTCTGTTTTCTCCTATAGGGATACATGTAGTTGGAACACTACATCAAACACGGTTTGTGCTAGCTCTTTGAAACTTGGCACAATAATGTAGTTCCAAGTTCTGTCGCTATGGTTGTTGTCCTATTGAAGTAGCCCCAAGCAGAGACTGACGAGAATCACTTTCATTGAAAGGGGTTGCCAAGCTTCCAAAAATCTACGAGTTTCCTGAAATCTCAGCAAACATTTTTTCACCCAATCTTGATGATACTTGCAGATAATGATCAGGACACCAATCCCACTTGGCTCACCAAATTTTATTCTTCTCGATGAAACCGTTCGTTTGCAGTAACCGTTTTCATGTTTAGGTTTCACTCTGTTTTCTCCTATATGGATACATGTATTTGGAACTCTAAATCAAACACGGTTTGTGCTAGCTCGTTGAAATTTGGCACAATAATGTAGTTCCAAGTTCTATCGCTATGGTTTGTGTCCTATTGAAGTAGCCCCAAGCAGAGACTGACGAGAATCACTTTCATTGAAAGGGGTTGCCAATTTGCAAGCTTCCAAAAAACGACGAGTTTCCTGAAATCTCAGCAAACATTTTTTTCACCCAATCTTGATGATACTGGCAGGTAATGATCAGTACACCAATCCCACTTGGCTCACCAAATTTCGTTCTTCTAGGTTAAACCATTCCTTTGCAGAAACCTTTTTCATGGTTAGGTTTCACTCTGTTTTCTCCTATATGGATACATGTAGTTGAAACTCTAAATCAAACACGGTTTGTGGCTAGCTCTTTGAAACTTGGTACAATAATGTAGTTCCAAGTTCTATCGCTATGGTTTGTGTCCTATTGAAGTAGCCCCAAGGAGAGACTGACGAGAATCACTTTCATTGAAAGGGGTTTCCAAGCTTAAAAAAAGCTATGAGTTTCCTGAAATCTCAGCAACATTTTTTCACCCAATCTTGATGATACTGGCGGGTAATGATCAGTACACCAATCCCACTTGGCTCACCAAATTTCGTTCTTCTAGGTTAAACCGTTCCTTTGCAGTAACCGTTTTCATGTTTAGGTTTCACTCTGTTTTCTCCTATATGGATACATGTATTTGGAACTCTAAATCAAACACGGTTTGTGCTAGCTCTTTGAGACTTGGCACAATAATGTAGTTCCAAGTTCTATCCCTGTTGGTTTCTGTCCTATTGAAGTAGCCCCAAGGAGAGACTGACAAGAATCACTTTCATTGAAAGGGGTAGAAAAGCTTCCAAAAAAATACGAGTTTCCTGATATCTCAGCAAACATTTTTTCACCCAATCTTGATGATACTGGCAGGTAATGATCAGGACACCAATCCCACTTGGCTCACCCAATTTCATTCTTCTAGATTAAACCGTTCGTTTGCAGTAACCGTTTTTATGTTTAGGTTTCACTCTGTTTTCTCCTATATGGATACATGTATTTGGAACTCTAAATCAAACACGGTTTGTTGCTAGCTCGTTGAAATTTGGCACAATAATGTAGTTCCAAGTTCTATCGCTATTGTTGGTGTCCTATTTAAGTAGCCCCAAGCAGAGACTGACGAGAATCACTTTCCTTGAAAGGGGTTGCCAAGCTTCCAAAAAACTACGAGTTTCCTGAAATCTCAGCAAAAATTTTTTCACCCAATCTTGATGATTCTGGCAGGTAATGATCAGTACACCAATCCCACTTGGCTCACCAAATTTCGTTCTTCTAGGTTAAACCGTTCCTTTGCAGTAAGCGTTTTCATGTTTAGGTTTCACTCTGTTTTCTCCTATAGGGATACATGTAGTTGGAACACTAAATCAAACACGGTTTGTGCTAGCTCTTTGAAACGTGGCACAATAATGTAGTTCCAAGTTCTACGATATGGTTGGTGTCCTCTTGAAGTAGCCCCAAGCAGAGACTGACGAGAATCACTTTCATTGAAAGGGGTTGCCAAGCTTCCAAAAAACTACGAGTTTCCGGAAATCTCAGCAAACATTTTTTCACCCAATCTTGATGATACTGGCAGGTAATGATCAGTACACCAATCCCACTTGGCTCACCAAATTTTGTTCTTCTAGGTTAAACCGTTCCTTTGCAGTAACCGTTTTCATGTTTAGGTTGCACTCTGTTTTCTCCTATATGGATACATGTATTTGGAACTCTAAATCAAACATGGTTTGTGCTAGCTCTTTGAAACTTGGCACAATAATGTAGTTCCAAGTTCTATCGATATGGTTGGTGTCCTATTGAAGTAGACCCAAGCAGAGACTGACGAGAATCACTTTCATTGAAAGGGGTTTCCAAGATTCCAAAAACTACGAGTTTCCTGAAATCTCAGGAAACATTTTTTCACCCAATCTTGATGATACTGGCACGTAATGATCAGTACACCAATCCCACTTGGCTCACCAAATTTCGTTCTTCTAGGTTAAACCATTCCTTTGCAGAAACCTTTTTCATGGTTAGGTTTCACTCTGTTTTCTCCTATATGGATACATGTAGTTGAAACTCTAAATCAAACACGGTTTGTGCTAGCTCTTTGAAACTTGGTACAATAATGTAGTTCCAAGTTCTATCGCTATGGTTTGTGTCCTATTGAAGTAGCCCCAAGGAGAGACTGACGAGAATCACTTTCATTGAAAGGGGTTTCCAAGCTTAAAAAAAGCTATGAGTTTCCTGAAATCTCAGCAAACATTTTTTCACCCAATCTTGATGATACTGGCGGGTAATGATCAGTACACCAATCCCACTTGGCTCACCAAATTTCGTTCTTCTAGGTTAAACCGTTCCTTTGCAGTAACCGTTTTCATGTTTAGGTTTCACTCTGTTTTCTCCTATATGGATACATGTATTTGGAACTCTAAATCAAACACGGTTTGTGCTAGCTCGTTGAAATTTGGCACAATAATGTAGTTCCAAGTTCTATCGCTATGGTTTTGTGTCCTTTGAAGTAGCCCCAAGCAGAGACTGACGAGAATCACTTTCATTGAAAGGGGTTGCCAATTTGCCAAGCTTCCAAAAAACGACGAGTTTCCTGAAATCTCAGCAAACATTTTTTCACCCAATCTTGATGATACTGGCAGGTAATGATCAGTACACCAATCCCACTTGGCTCACCAAATTTCGTCTTCTAGGTTAAACCATTCCTTTGCAAGAAACCTTTTTTCATGGTTAGGTTTCACTCTGTTTTCTCCTATATGGATACATGTAGTTGAAACTCAAAATCAAACACGGTTTGTGCTAGCTCTTTGAAACTTGGTACAATAATGTAGTTCCAAGTTCTATCGCTATGGTTTGTGTCCTATTGAAGTAGCCCCAAGGAGAGACTGACGAGAATCACTTTCATTGAAAGGGGTTTCCAAGCTTAAAAAAAGCTATGAGTTTCCTGAAATCTCAGCAAACATTTTTTCACCCAATTCTTGATGATACTGGGCGGGTAATGATCAGTACACCAATCCCACTTGGCTCACCAAATTTCGTTCTTCTAGGTTAAACCGTTCCTTTGCAGTAACCGTTTCATGTTAGGTTTCACTCTGTTTTCTCCTATATGGATACATGTATTTGGAACTCTAAATCAAACACGGTTTGTGCTAGCTCTTTGAGACTTGGCACAATAATGTAGTTCCAAGTTCTATCCCTGTGTTTCTGTCCTATTGAAGTAGCCCCCAGGAGAGACTGACAAGAATCACTTTCATTGAAAGGGGTAGAAAAGCTTCCAAAAAAAATACGAGTTTCCTGATATCTCAGCAAACATTTTTTCACCCAATCTTGATGATACTGGCAGGTAATGATCAGGACACCAATCCCACTTGGCTCACCCAATTTCATTCTTCTAGATTAAACCGTTCGTTTGCATTAACCGTTTTTATGTTTAGGTTTCACTCTGTTTTCTCCTATATGGATACATGTATTTTGGAACTCTAAATCAAACACGGTTTGTGCTAGCTCGTTGAAATTTGGCACAATAATGTAGTTCCAAGTTCTATCGCTATTGTTGGTGTCCTATTTAAGTAGCCCCAAGCAGAGACTGACGAGAATCACTTTCCTTGAAAGGGGTTTGCCAAGCTTCCAAAAAACTACGAGTTTCCTGAAATCTCAGCAAAAATTTTTTCACCCAATCTTGATGATTCTGGCAGGTAATGATCAGTACACCAATCCCCACTTGGCTCACCAAATTTCGTTCTTCTAGGTTAAACCGTTTCCTTTGCAGTAAGCGTTTTCATGTTTAGGTTTCACTCTGTTTTCTCCTATAGGGATACATGTAGTTGGAACACTAAATCAAACACGGTTTGTGCTAGCTCTTTGAAACGTGGCACAATAATGGTAGTTCCAAGTTCTACGATATGGTTGGTGTCCTCTTGAAGTAGCCCCAAGCAGAGACTGACGAGAATCACTTTCATTGAAAGGGGTTGCCAAGCTTCCAAAAACTACGAGTTTCCGGAAATCTCAGCAAACATTTTTTCACCCAATCTTGATGATACTGGCAGGTAATGATCAGTACACCAATCCCACTTGGCTCACCAAATTTTGTTCTTCTAGGTTAAACCGTTCCTTTGCAGTAACCGTTTTCATGTTTAGGTTGCACTCTGTTTTCTCCTATATGGATACATGTATTTGGAACTCTAAATCAAACATGTTTGTGCTAGCTCTTTGAAACTTGGCACAATAATGTAGTTCCAAGTTCTATCGATATGGTTGGTGTCCTATTGAAGTAGACCCAAGCAGAGACTGACGAGAATCACTTTCATTGAAAAGGGGTTTCCAAGATTCCAAAAACTACGAGTTTCTGAAATCTCAGGAAACATTTTTTTCACCC
This sequence comes from Urocitellus parryii, assembly GCF_045843805.1. Taxonomy (NCBI): domain Eukaryota; kingdom Metazoa; phylum Chordata; class Mammalia; order Rodentia; family Sciuridae; genus Urocitellus; species Urocitellus parryii. The sequence goes on from NW_027553087.1 coordinate 28,924, forward strand.
AATCTTGATGATACTGGCACGTAATGATCAGTACACCAATCCCACTTGGCTCACCAAATTTCGTTCTTCTAGGTTAACCATTCCTTTGCAGAAACCTTTTTCATGGTTAGGTTTCACTCTGTTTTCTCCTATATGGATACATGTAGTTGAAACTCTAAATCAAACACGGTTTGTGCTAGCTCTTTGAAACTTGGTACAATAATGTAGTTCCAAGTTCTATCGCTATGGTTTGTGTCCTATTGAAGTAGCCCCAAGGAGAGACTGACGAGAATCAGTTTCATTGAAAGGGGTTTCCAAGCTTAAAAAAAGCTATGAGTTTCCTGAAATCTCAGCAAACATTTTTTCACCAATCTTGATGATACTGGCGGGTAATGCTCAGCAGTACACAATCCCACTTGGCTCACCAAATTTCGTTCTTCTAGGTTAAACCGTTCCTTTGCAGTAACCGTTTTCATGTTTAGGTTTCACTCTGTTTTCTCCTATATGGATACATGTATTTGGAACTCTAAATCAAACACGGTTTGTGCTAGCTCTTTGAGACTTGGCACAATAATGTAGTTCCAAGTTCTATCCCTGTGGTTTCTGTCCTATTGAAGTGGCCCCAAGGAGAGACTGACAAGAATCACTTTCATTGAAAGGGGTAGAAAAGCTTTCCAAAAAAATACGAGTTTCCTGATATCTCAGCAAACATTTTTTCACCCAATCTTGATGATACTGGCAGGTAATGATCAGGACACCATCCCACTTGGCTCACCCAATTTCATTCTTCTAGATTAAAACGTTCGTTTGCAGTAACCGTTTTTATGTTTAGTTTTCACTCTGTTTTCTCCTATATGGATACATGTATTTGGAACTCTAAATCAAACACGGTTTGTGCTAGCTCGTTGAAATTTGGCACAATAATGTAGTTCCAAGTTCTATCGCTATGGTTGGTGTCCTATTTAAGTAGCCCCAAGCAGAAACTGACGAGAATCACTTTCCTTGAAAGGGGTTGCCAAGCTTCCAAAAAACTACGAGTTTCCTGAAATCTCAGCAAAGATTTTTTCACCCAATCTTGATGATACTTGACAGGAAATGATAAGGACTCCAATCCACTTGGCTCACCAAATTTCATTCTTCTAGATTAAACCGTTCGTTTGCAGTAACCGTTTTCATGTTTAGGTTGCACTGTGTTTTCACCTATATGGATACATGTATTTGGAACTCAAAATCAAGCACGGTTTGTGCTACCTCTTTGAAACTTGGCACAATAATGTAGTTCCAAGTTCTATCGCTATGGTTGGTGTCCTATTTAAGTAGCTCCAAGCAGAGACTGACGAGAATCACTTTCATTGAAAGGGGTTGCAAAGCTTCCAAAATACTACGAGTTTCCGGAAATCTCAGCAAACATTTTTTCACCCAATCTTGATGATACTGGCAGGTAAATGATCAGTACACCAATCCCACTTGGCTCACCAAATTTCGTTCTTCTAGGTTAAACCGTTCTTTGCAGTAACCGTTTTTCATGTTTAGGTTTCACTCTGTTTTCTCCTATAGGGATACATGTAGTTGGAACACTACATCAAACACGGTTTGTGCTAGCTCTTTGAAACTTGGCACAATAATGTAGTTCCAAGTTCTATCGCTATGGTTGTTGTCCTATTGAAAGTAGCCCCAAGCAGAGACTGACGAGAATCACTTTCAATTGAAAGGGGTTGCCAAGCTTCCAAAAAATCTACGAGTTTCCTGAAATCTCAGCAAACATTTTTTCACCCAATCTTGATGATACTTGCAGATAATGATCAGGGACACCAATCCCAACTTGGCTCACCAAATTTTATTCTTCTCGATGGAAACCGTTCGTTTGCAGTAACCGTTTTCATGTTTAGGTTTCACTCTGTTTTCTCCTATATGGATACATGTATTTGGAACTCTAAATCAAACACGGTTTGTGCTAGGCTCGTTGAAATTTGGCACAATAATGTAGTTCCAAGTTCTATCGCTATGGTTTGTGTCCTATTGAAGTAGCCCCAAGCAGAGACTGACGAGAATCACTTTCATTGAAAGGGGTGCCAATTTGCCAAGCTTCCAAAAAAACTACGAGTTTCCTGAAATCTCAGCAAACATTTTTTTCACCCAATCTTGATGATACTGGCAGGTAATGATCAGTACCACCAATCCCACTTGCTCACCAAATTTCGTTCTTCTAGGTTAAACCATTCCTGTGCAGAAACCTTTTTCATGGTTAGGTTTCACTCTGTTTTCTCCTATATGGATACATGTAGTTGAAACTCTAAATCAAACACGGTTTGTGCTAGCTCTTTGAAACTTGGTACATAAATGTAGTTCCAAGTTCTATCGCTATGGTTTGTGTCCTATTGAAGTAGCCCCAAGGAGAGACTGACGAGAATCACTTTCATTGAAAGGGGTTTCCAAGCTTAAAAAAAGCTATGAGTTTCCTGAAATCTCAGCAAACATTTTTTCACCCAATCTTGATGATACTGGCGGGTAATGATCAGTACACCAATCCCACTTGGCTCACCAAATTTCGTTCTTCTAGGTTAAACCGTTTCCTTTGCAGTAACCGTTTTCATGTTTAGGTTTCACTCTGTTTCTCCTATATGGATACATGTATTTGGAACTCTAATCAAACACGGTTTGTGCTAGCTCTTTGAGACTTGGCACAATAATGTAGTTCCAAGTTCTATCCCTGTGGTTTCTGTCCTATTGAAGTAGCCCCAAGGAGAGACTGACAAGAATCACTTTCATTGAAAGGGGTAGAAAAGCTTCCAAAAAAATACGAGTTTCCTGCTATCTCAGCAAACATTTTTTCACCCAATCTTGATGATACTGGCAGGTAATGATCAGGACACCAATCCCACTTGGCTCACCCAATTTCATTCTTCTAGATTAAACCGTTCGTTTGCAGTAACCGTTTTTATGTTTAGGTTTTCACTCTGTTTTCTCCTATATGGATACAAGGTATTTGGAACTCTAAATCAAACACGGTTTGTGCTAGCTCGTTGAAATTTGGCACAATAATGTAGTTCCAAGTTCTATCGCTATGGTTGGTGTCCTATTAAGTAGCCCCAAGCAGAGACTGACGAGAATCACTTTCCTTGAAAGGGGTTGCCAAGCTTCCAAAAAACTACGAGTTTCCTTGAAATCTCAGCAAAAATTTTTTCACCCAATCTTGATGATTCTGGCAGGTAATGATCAGTACACCAATCCCACTTGGCTCACCAAATTTCGTTCTTCTAGGTTAAACCGTTCCTTTGCAGTAAGCGTTTTCATGTTTAGGTTTCACTCTGTTTTCTCCTATAGGGATACATGTAGTTGGAACACTAAATCAAACACGGTTTGTTCTAGCTCTTTGAAACGTGGGCACAATAATGTAGTTCCAAGTTCTACGATATGGTTGGTGTCCTCTTGAAGTAGCCCCAAGCAGAGACTGACGAGAATCACTTTCATTGAAAGGGGTTGCCAAGCTTCCAAAAAACTACGAGTTTCCGGAAATCTCACCAAACCATTTTTTCACCCAATCTTGATGATACTGGCAGGTAATGATCAGTACACCAATCCCACTTGGCTCACCAAATTTTGTTCTTCTAGGTTAAACCTTCCTTTGCAGTAACCGTTTTCATGTTTAGGTTGCACTCTGTTTTCTCCTATATGGATTACATGTATTTGGAACTCTAAATCAAACATGGTTTGTGCTAGCTCTTTGGAAACTTGGCACAATAATGTAGTTCCAAGTTCTATCGATATGGTTGGTGTCCTATTGAAGTAGACCCAAGCAGAGACTGACGAGAATCACTTTCATTGAAAGGGGTTGCCAAGATTCCAAAAACTACGAGTTTCCTGAAATCTCAGGAAACATTTTTTCACCCAATCTTGATGATACTGGCACGTAATGATCAGTACACCAATCCCACTTGGCTCACCAAATTTCGTTCTTCTAGGTTAAACCATTCTTTGCAGAAACCTTTTTCATGGTTAGGTTTCACTCTGTTTTCTCCTATATGGATACATGTAGTTGAAACTCTAAATCAAACACGGTTTGTGCTAGCTCTTTGAAACTTTGTACAATAATGTAGTTCCAAGTTCTATCGCTATGGTTTGTGTCCTATTGAAGTAGCCCCAAGGAGAGACTGACGAGAATCACTTTCATTGAAAGGGGTTTCCAAGCTTAAAAAAGCTATGAGTTTCCTGAAATCTCAGCAAACATTTTTTCACCCAATCTTGATGATACTGGCGGGTAATGATCAGTACACCAATCCCACTTGGCCTCACCAAATTTCGTTCTTCTAGGTAAAACCGTTCCTTTGCAGTAACCGTTTTCATGTTTAGGTTTCACTCTGTTTTCCTATATGGATACATGTATTTGGAACTCTAAATCAAACACGGTTTGTGCTAGCTCTTTGAGACTTGGCACAATAATGTAGTTCCAAGTTCTATCCCTGTGGTTTCTGTCCTATTGAAGTAGCCCCAAGGAGAGACTGACAAGAATCACTTTCATTGAAAGGGGTAGAAAAGCTTCCAAAAAAAATACGAGTTTCCTGATATCTCAGCAAACATTTTTTCACCCAATCTTGATGATACTGGCAGGTAATGATCAGGACACCAATCCCACTTGGCTCAACCCAATTTCATTCTTCTAGATTAAACCGTTTCGTTTGCAGTAACCGTTTTTATGTTTAGGTTTCACTCTGTTTTCTCCTATATGGATACATGTATTTGAACTCTAAATCAAACACGGTTTTGTGCTAGCTCGTTGAAATTTGGCACAATAAATGTAGTTCCAAGTTCTATCGATATGGTTGTGTCCTATTTAAGTAGCCCCAAGCAGAGACTGACGAGAATCACTTTCCTTGAAAGGGGTTGCCAAGCTTCCAAAAAACTACGAGTTTCCTGAAATCTCAGCAAAAATTTTTTCACCCAATCTTGATGATTCTGGCAGGTAATGATCAGTACACCAATCCCACTTGGCTCACCAAATTTCGTTCTTCTAGGTTAAACCGTTCCTTTGCAGTAACCTTTTTCAAGTTTAGGTTTCACTCTGTTTTCTCCTATAGGGATACATGTAGTTGGAACACTAAATCAAACACGGTTTGTGCTAGCTCTTTGAAACGTGGCACCATATGTAGTTCCAAGTTCTACGATATGGTTGGTGTCCTCTTGAAGTAGCCCCAAGCAGAGACTGACGAGAATCACTTTCATTGAAAGGGGTTGCCAAGCTCCAAAAAACTACGAGTTTTCGGAAATCTCAGCAAACATTTTTTCACCCAATCTTGATGATACTGGCAGGTAATGATCAGTACACCAATCCCACTTGGCTCACCAAATTTTGTTCTTCTAGTTTAAACCGTTCCTTTGCAGTAACCGTTTTCATGTTTAGTTGCACTCTGTTTTCTCCTATATTGATAATGTATTTGGGAACTCTAAATCAAACATGGTTTGTGCTAGCTCTTTGAAACTTGGCACAATAATGTAGTTCCAAGTTCTATCGATTATTGGTTGGTGTCCTATTGAAGTAGACCCAAGCAGAGACTGACGAGAATCACTTTCATTGAAAGGGGTTGCCAAGATTCCAAAAACTACGAGTTTCCTGAAATCTCAGGAAACATTTTTTCACCCAATTCTTGATGATACTGGCAGGTAATGATCAGTACACCAATCCCACTTGGCTCACCAAATTTCGTTCTTCTAGGTTAATACCGTTCCTTTGCAAGTAACCGTTTTCATGTTTAGGTTTCACTCTGTTTTCTCCTATATGGATACATGTAGTTGGAACTCTAAATCAAACACGGTTTGTGCTAGCTCTTTGAAACTTGGCACAATAATGTAGTTCCAAGTTTCTATCGCTATGGTTGGTGTCCTATTGAAGTCGCCCCAAGCAGAGACTGACGAGAATCACTTTCATTGAAAGGGGGTTGCCAAGCTTCCATAAACTACGAGTTTCCTGAAATCTCGGCAAACATTTTTTCACCCAATCTTGATGATACTGGCAGGTAATGATCAGTACAGCAATCCCACTTGGCTCACCCAAATTTCGTTCTTCTAGGTTAAACCGTTCCTTTGCAGTAACCTTTTTCATGTTTAGGGTTTCACTCTGTTTTCTCCTATAGGGATACATGTAGTTGGAACACTAAATCAAACACGGTTTGTGCTAGCTCTTTGAAACTTGGCACAATAATGTAGTTCCAAGTTCTACGATATGGTTGGTGTCCTCTTGAAGTAGCCCCAAGCAGAGACTGACGAGAATCACTTTCATTGAAAGGGGTTGCCAAGCTTCCAAAAAACTACGAGTTTCCTGAAATCTCAGCAAACATTTTTTCACCCAATCTTGATGATACTGGCAGGTAATGATCAGTACACCAATCCCACTTGGCTCACCAAATTTTGTTCTTCTAGGTTAAACCGTTCCTTTGCAGTAACCGTTTTCATGTTTAGTTGCACTCTGTTTTCTCCTATATGGATACATGTTATTGGAGCTCTAAATCAAACATGGTTTGTGCTAGCTCTTTGAAACTTGGCACAATAATGTAGTTCCAAGTTCTATCGATATGGTTGGTGTCCTATTGAAGTAGACCCAAGCAGAGACTGACGAGAATCGCTTTCATTGAAAGGGGTTGAAAAGATTCCAAAAACTACGAGTTTCCTGAAATCTCAGGAAACATTTTTTCACCCAATCTTGATGATACCTGGCAGGTATTGAGCAGTACACCATTCCCACTGGGCTCACCATATTTCGTTCTTCTAGGTTAAACCGTTCTCTTTGCAGTAACCGTTTTCACATGTTTAGGTTTCACACTGTTTTTCTTCCTATATGGACATATGTATTTGGAACTCTAAATCAAACACGGTTTGTGCTAGCTCTTTGAAACTTGGCACAATAATGTAGTTCCCAAGTTCTATCGCTATGGTTTGTGTCCTATTGAAGTAGCCCCAAGCAGAGACTGACGAGAATCACTTTCATTGAAAGGGGTTGCCAAGCTACAAAAAACTACGAGTTTTCCTGAAATCTCAGCAAACATTTTTTCACCCAATCTTGATGATACTTGCAGATAATGATCAGGACACGAATCCCACTTGGCTCACCAAATTTCATTCTTCTAGATTAAACCGTTCGTTTGCAGTAACCGTTTTCTTGTTTAGGTTTCACTCTGTTTTCTCCTATATGGATACATGTATTTAGAACTCTAAATCAAGCACGGTTTGTGCTAGCTCTTTGAAACTTGGCACAATAATGTAGTTCCAAGTTTCTATCGCTATGTTGGTGTCCTATTGAAGTAGCCCCAAGCAGAGACTGACGAGAATCACTTTCATTGAAAGGGGTTTCCAAGCTTCCAAAAAGTTACGAGTATCCTGAAATCTCAGCAAACATTTTTTCACCCAATCTTGATGATACTGGCAGGTAATGATCAGTACACCTATCCCACTTGGCTCACCAAATTTCGTTCTTCTAGGTTAAACCGTTCCTTTGCAGTAACCGTTTCATGTTTAGGTTTCACTCTGTTTTCTCCTATATGGATACATGTAGTTGGAACTCTAAATCAAACACGGTTTGATGCTAGCTCTTTGAAACTTGGCACAATAATGTAGTCCAAGTTCTATCGCAATGGTTGGTGTCCTATTGAAGTAGCCCCAAGCAGAGACTGACGAGAATCACTTTCATTGAAAGGGGTTGCCAAGCTTCCAAAAAACTATGAGTTTCCGGAAATCTCAGCAAACATTTTTTCACCCAATCTTGATGATACTGGCAGGTAATGATCAGTACACCAATCCCACTTGGCTCACCAAATTTCGTTCTTCTCGGTTAAACCGTTCCTTTGCAGTAACCGTTTTCATGTGTAGGGTTCACTCTGTTTTCTCCTAAATGGATACATGTATTTGGAAGTCTAAATCAAGCCACGGTTTGTGCTAGCTCTTTGAAACATGGCACAATAATGTAGTTCCAAGTGCTATCGATATGTTTGGTGTCCTATTGAAGTAGCCCCAAGCAGAGACTGACGAGAATCACTTTCATTGAAAGGGGTTGCCAAGCTTCCAAAAAACTACGAGTTTCCTGAAATCTCAGGAAACATTTTTTCACCCAAATCTTGATGATATTGGCAGGTAATGATCAGTACACCATCCCACTTGGCTCACCAATTTCGTTCTTGAAGGTTAAACCGATCCTTTGCAGTAACTGTTTCCATGTTAGGGTTTCAGTCTGTTTTCTCCTATATGGATACATGTAGTTGGAACCCTAAATCAAACACGGTTTTGAGCTAACTCTTTGAAACTTGGCACAATAATGTAGTTCCAAGTTCTATTCGCTATGGTTGGTGTCGCATTGAAGTAGCCCCAAGCAGGTTGACGAGAATCACTTTCATTGAAAGGGGTTGCCAAGCTTCCAAAAAACTACGAGTTTCCTGAAAACTCAGCAAAACATTTTTTTCACCCAATCTTGATGATACTTGCAGGGAAATTATAAGGACACCAATCCAACCTGGCTCACCAAATTTTCGTTCTTCTAGATTAAACCGTTCGTTTGCGGTAACCGTTTTCATGTTTAGGTTTCACTCTGTTTTCTCCTAAATGGATACAAGTATTTGCTACTCAAAAATCAAGCACGGTTTGTGGTAGCTCTTTGCAGTTTGGCACAATAATGTAGTTCCAAGTTCTATCGATATGCTTGGTGTCCTATTGAAGTAGCCCCAAGGCAGAGACTGACGAGAATCACTTTCATTGAAAGGGGTTGCCAAGCTTCAAAAAAGTTACGAGTGTCCTGAAATCTCAGCAAACATTTTTTCACCCAATCTTGATCATACTGGCAGGTAATGATCAGTACACCAATCCCACTTTGGCTCACCAATTTCGTTCTTCTAGGTTAAACCGTTCCTTTGCAGTAACCGTTTTCCATGTTTAGGTTTCAATCTGTTTTCTACTATATGGATACAGGTAGTTGGAACTCTAAATCAAACACGGTTTGGCTAGCTCTTTGAAACTTGGCACAATTATGTAGTTCCAAGTTCTATCGCTATGGTTGGTGTCCTATTGAAGTAGCCCAAGCAGAGACTGACGAGAATCACTTTCATTGAAAGGGGTTGCCAAGCTTCCAAGAAACTACGAGTTTCCTGAAATCTCAGCAAACATTTTTTCAACCAATTTTGATGATACTGGCAGGTAATGATCAGTACACCAATCCCACTTGGCTGACCAAAATTTCCGTTCTTCTAGGTTAAACCGTTCGTTTGCAGTAACCGTTTTCATGTTTAGGTTTCACTCTGTTTTCTTCCTATAGGGATACATGTAGTTGGAACTCTAAATCAAACACGGTTTGTGCTAGCTCTTTGAAACTTGGCACAATAATGTTAGTTCCAAGTTCTATCGCTATGGTTTGGTGTCCTATTGAAGTAGCCCCAAGCAGAGACTGACGAGAATCACTTTCATTGAAAGGGGTTGCCAAGCTTCCAAAAAACTACGAGTTTCCTGAAATCTCAGCAAACATTTTTTCACCCCAATCTTGATGATACTTGCAGGAAATGATAAGGACTCCAATCCAACTTGGCTCACCAAATTTCATTCTACTAGATTAAACCGTTCGTTTGCAGTAACCGTTTTCATGTTTAGGTTGCACTGTGTTTCACCTATATGGATACATGTATTTGGAAACTCAAAATCAAGCACGGTTTGTGCTACCTGTTTGAAACTTGGCACAATAATGTAGTTCCAAGTTCTATCGCTATGGTTGGTGTCCTATTTAAGTAGCTCCAAGCAGAGACTGACGAGAATCACTTTCATTGAAAGGGGTTGCCAAGCTTCCAAAATACTACGAGTTTCCGGAAATCTCAGCAAACATTTTTTCACCCAATCTTGATGATACTGGCAGGTAATGATCAGTACACCAATCCCACTTGGCTCACCAAAATTTCGTTCTTCAAGGTTAAACCGTTCCTTTGCAGTAACCGTTTTCATGTTTAGGTTTTCACTCTGTTTTCTCCTATAGGGATACATGTAGTTGGAACACTACATCAAACACGGTTTGTGCTAGCTCTTTGAAACTTGGCACAATAATGTAGTTCCAAGTTCTATCTGCTATGGTTGGTGTCCTATTGAAGTAGCCCCAAGCAGAGACTGACGAGAATCACTTTCATTGAAAGGGGTTGCCAAGCTTCCAAAAATCTACGAGTTTCCTGAAATCTCAGCAAACATTTTTTCACCCCAATCTTGATGATACTTGCAGATAATGATCAGGACACCAATCCCACTTGGCTCACCAAAATTTTATGCTTCCGATGAAACCGTTCGTTTGCAGTAACCGTTTCATGTTTAGGTTTCACTCTGTTTTCTCCTATATGGATACATGTAGTTGGAACTCTAAATCAAAAAAGGTTTGTGCTAGCTCGTTGAAATTTGGCACAACAATGTAGTTCCAAGTTCTATCGCTATGGTTTGTGTCTATTGAAGTAGCCCCAAGCAGAGACTTGACGAGAATCACTTTCATTGAAAGGGGTTGCCAATTTGCCAAGCTTCCAAAAAACTACGAGTTTCCTGAAATCTCAGCAAACATTTTTTCACCCAATCTTGATGATACTGGCGGGTAATGATCAGGACACCAATCCCACTTGGCTCACCAAATTTCGTTCTTCTAGGTTAAACCCGTTCCTTTGCAGTAACCGTTTTCATGTTTAGGTTTCACTCTGTTTTCTCCTATATGGATACATGTATTTGGAACTCTAAATCAAACACGGTTTGTGCTAGCTCTTTGAGACTTGGCACAATAATGTAGTTCCAAGTTCTATCCCTGTGGTTTCTGTCCTATTGAAGTAGCCCCAAGGAGAGACTGACAAGAATCACTTTCATTGAAAGGGGTAGAAAAGCTTCCAAAAAATACGAGTTTCCTGATATCTCAGCAAACATTTTTTCACCCAATCTTGATGATACTGGCAGGTAATGATCAGGACACCAATCCCACTTGGCTCACCCAATTTCATTCTTCTAGATTAAACCGTTCGTTTGCAGTAACCGTTTTTATGTTTAGGTTTCACTCTGTTTTCTCCTATATGGATACATGTATTTGGAACTCTAAATCAAACACGGGTTTGTGCTAGCTCGTTGAAATTTGGCACAATAATGTAGTTCCAAGTTCTATCGCTATGTTTGGTGTCCTATTTAAGTAGCCCCAAGCAGAGACTGACGAGAATCACTTTCCTTGAAAGGGGTGCCAAGCTTCCAAAAAACTACGAGTTTCGGAAATCTCAGCAAAAATTTTTTCACCCAATCTTGATGATACTGGCAGGTAATGATCAGTACACCAATCCCACTTGGCTCACCAAATTTCGTTCTTCTAGGTTAAACCGTTCCTTTGCAGTAAGCGTTTTCATGTGTTTAGGTATCACTCTGTTTTCTCCTATAGGGATACATGTAGTTGGAACACTAAATCAAACACGGTTTGTGCTAGCTCTTTGAAACGTGGCACAATAATGTAGTTCCAAGTTCTACGATATGGTTGGTGTCCTATTGAAGTAGCCCCAAGCAGAGACTGACGAGAATCACTTTCATTGAAAGGGGTTGCCAAGCTTCCATAAAACTACGAGTTTCCTGAAATCTCGGCAAACATTTTTTCCACCCAATCTTGATGATACTGGCAGGTAATGATCAGTACAGCAATCCCACTTGGCTCACCAAATTACGTTCTTCTAGGTTAAACCGTTCCTTTGCAGTAACCTTTTTCATGTTTAGGTTTCACTCTGTTTTCTCCTATAGGGATACATGTAGTTGGAACACTAAATCAAACACGGTTTGTGCTAGCTCTTTGAAACTTGGCACAATAATGTAGTTCCAAGTTCTACGATATGGTTGGTGTCCTCTTGAAGTAGCCCCAAGCAGAGACTGACGAGAATCACTTTCATTGAAAGGGTTGCCAAGCTTCCAAAAAACTACGAGTTTCCTGAAATCTCAGCAAACATTTTTTCACACCCAATCTTGATGATACTGGCAGGTAATTGATCAGTACACCAATCCCACTGGGCTCACCAAATTTCGTTCTTCTAGGTTAAACCGTTCCTTTGCAGTAACCGTTTTCATGTTTAGGTTTCACACTGTTTTCTCCTATATGGACACATGTATTTGGAACTCTAAATCAAACACGGTTTGTGCTAGCTCTTTGAAACTTGGCACAATAATGTAGTTCCAAAGTTCTATCGCTATGGTTTGTGTCCTATTGAAGTAGCCCCAAGCAGAGACTGACGAGAATCACTTTCATTGAAAGGGGTTGCCAAGCTACAAAAAACTACGAGTTTCCTGAAATCTCAGCAAACATTTTTTCACCCAATCTTGATGATACTTGCAGATAATGATCAGGACACCAATCCCACTTGGCTCACCAAATTTCATTCTTCTAGATTAAACCGTTTCAGTTTGCAGTAACCGTTTTCTTGTTTAGGTTTCACTCTGTTTTCTCCTATATGGATACATGTATTTAGAACTCTAAATCAAGCACGGTTGTGCTAGCTCTTTGAAACTTGGCACAATAATGTAAGTTCCAAGTTCTATCGCTATGGTGTGTCTTATTGAAGTAGCCCCAAGCAGAGACTGACGAGAATCACTTTCATTGAAAGGGGTTTCCAAGCTTCCAAAAAGTTACGAGTATCCTGAAATCTCAGCAAACATTTTTTCACCCAATCTTGATGATACTGGCAGGTAATGATCAGTACACCTATCCCCACTTGGCTCACCAATTTCGTTCTTCTAGGTTAAACCGTTCCTTTTGCAGTAACCTGTTTTCATGTTTAGGTTTCACTCTGTTTTCTCCTATATGGATACATGTAGTTGGAACTCTAAATCAAACACGGTTGAGCTAGCTCTTTGAAAACTTGGCACAATAATTGTAGTTCCAAGTTCTATCGCAATGGTTGTTGTCCTATTGAAGTAGCCCCAAGCAGAGACTGACGAGAATCACTTTCATTGAAAGGGGTTGCCAAGCTTCCAAAAAACTATGAGTTTCCGGAAATCTCAGCAAAACATTTTTTCACCCAATCTTGATGATACTGGCAGGTAATGATCAGTACACCAATCCCACTTGGCTCACCAAATTTCGTTCTTCTCGGTTAAACCGTTCCTTTGCAGTAACCGTTTTCATGTTTAGGTTTCACTCTGTTTTTCTCCTATATGGATACATGTATTTGGAAATCTAAATCAAGCACGGTTTGTGCTAGCTCTTTGAAACATGGCACAATAATGTAGTTCCAAGTTCTATCGATATGTTGGTGTCCTATTGAAGGTAGCCCCAAGCAGAGACTGACGAGAATCACTTTCATTGAAAGGGGTTGCCAAGCTTCCAAAAAACTACGAGTTTCCTGAAATCTCAGGAAACATTTTTCACCCAATCTTGATGATATTTGGCAGGTAATGATCAGTACACCAATCCCACTTGGCTCACCAAATTTCGTTCTTGAAGGTTAAACCGATCCTTTGCAGTAACTGTTTCCAATGTTTAGGTTTCACTCTGTTTTCTCCTATATGGATACATGTAGGTTGGAACCCTAATCAAACACGGTTTGAGCTAACTCTTTTGAAACTTGGGCACAATAATGTAGTTCCAAGTTCTATCGCTATGGTTGGTGTCGCATTGAAGTAGCCCCAAGCAGGTTGACGAGAATCACTTTCATTGAAAGGGGTTGCCAAGGCTTCCAAAAAACTACGAGTTTCTGAAAACTCAGCAAACATTTTTTCACCAAATCTTGATGATACTTGCAGGAAATTTATAAGGACCAATCCAACCTGGCTCACCAAATTTCGTTCTTCTAGATTAAACCGTTCGGTTTGCGGTAACCGTTTTCATGGTTTAGGTTTCACTCTGTTTTCTCCTAAATGGATACAAGTATTTGCTACTCAAAATCAAGCACGGTTTGTGCTAGCTCTTTGCAGTTTGGCACAATAATGTAGTTCCAAGTTCTATCGATATGCTTGGTGTCCTATTGAAGTAGCCCCAAGCAGAGACTGACGAGAATCACTTTCATTGAAAGGGGTTGCCAAGCTTCAAAAAAGTTACGAGTGTCCTGAAATCTCAGCAAACATTTTTTCACCCAATCTTGATCATACTGGCAGTAATGATCAGTACACCATCCCACTTGGCACACCAAATTTCGTTCTTCTAGGTTAAACCGTTCCTTTGCAGTAAACCGTTTTCATGTTTAGGTTTCCAATCTGTTTTCTACTATATGGATACATGTAGTTGGAACTCTAAATCAAACACGGGTTTGGCTAGCTCTTTGAAACTTGGCACAATAATGTAGTTCCAAGTTCTATCGCTATGGTTGGTGTCCTATTGAAGTAGCCCCAAGCAGAGACTGACGAGAATCACTTTCATTGAAAGGGGTTGCCAAGCTTCCAAGAAACTACGAGTTCCTGAAATCTCAGCAAACATTTTTTCAACCCAATTTGATGATACTGGCAGGTAATGATCAGTACACCAATCCCACTTTGGCTGACCAAATTTACGTTCTTCTAGGTTAAACCGTTCGTTTGCAGTAACCGTTTTCATGTTTAGGTTTCACTCTGTTTTCTCCTATAGGGATACATGTAGTTGTAACTCTAAATCAAACACGGTTTGTGCTAGCTCTTTGAAACTTGGCACAATAATGTAGTTCCAAGGTTCTATCGCTATGGTTGGTGTTCTATTGAAGTAGCCCCAAGCAGAGACTGACGAGAATCACTTTCATTGAAAGGGGTTTGCCAAGCTTCCAAAAAACTACGAGTTTCCTGAAATCTCAGCAAACATTTTTTCACCCAATCTTGATGATACTTGCAGGAAATGATAAGGACTCCAATCCAACTTGGCTCACCAAATTTCATTCTACTAGATTAAACCGTTCGTTTGCAGTAACCGTTTTTCATGTTTAGGTTGCACTGTGTTTCACCTATATTGGATACATGTATTTGGAACTCAAAATCAAGCACGGTTTGTGCTACCTGTTTTGAAACTTGGCACAATAATGTAGTTCCAAGTTCTATCGCTATGGTTGGTGTCCTATTTAAGTATCTCCAAGCAGAGACTGACGAGAATCACTTTCATTGAAAGGGGTTGCCAAGCTTCCAAAATACTATGAGTTTCCTGAAATCTCAGCAAACTTTTTTCACACCAATCTTGATGATACTGGCAGGTAATGATCAGAACACCAATCCCACTTGGCTCACCAAAATTCGTTCTTCAAGGTTAAACCGTTCCTTTGCAGTAACCGTTTTCATGTTTAGGTTCACTCTGTTTTCTCCTATAGGGATACATGTAGTTGGAACACTACATCAAACACGGTTTGTGCTAGCTCTTTGAAACTTGGCACAATAATTGTAGTTCCAAGTTCTATCGCTATGGTTGGTGTCCTATTGAAGTAGCCCCAAGCAGAGACTGACGAGAATCACTTTCATTGAAAGGGTTGCCAAGCTTCCAAAAATCTACGAGTTTCCTGAAATCTCAGCAAACATTTTTTCACCCAATCTTGATGATACTTGCAGATAAATGATCAGGACACCAATCCCACTTGGCTCACCAAATTTTATTCTTCTCGATGAAAACCGTTCGTTTGCAGTAACCGTTTTCATGTTTAGGTTTCACTCTGTTTTCTCCTATATGGATACATGTAGTTGGAACTCTAAATCAAAAAAGGTTTGTGCTAGCTCGTTGAAATTTGGCACAACAATGTAGTTCCAAGTTCTATCGCTATGGTTTGTGTCCTATTGAAGTAGCCCCAAGCAGAGACTGACGAGAATCACTTTCATTGAAAGGGGATGCCAATTTGCCAAGCTTCCAAAAAACTACGAGTTCCCTGAAATCTCAGCAAACATTTTTTCACCCAATCTTGATGATACTGGCGGGTAATGATCAGGACACCAATCCCACTTGGCTCACCAAATTTCCGTGCTTCTAGGTTTAACCGTTCCTTTGCAGTAACCCGTTTTCATGTTTAGGTTTCACTCTGTTTTCTCCTATATGGATACATGTATTTGGAACTCTTAAATCAAACACGGTTTGTGCTAAGCTCTTTGAGACTTGGCACAATAATGTAGTTCCAAGTTCTATCCCTGTGGTTTCTGTCCTATTGAAGTAGCCCCAAGGAGATACTGACAAGAATCACTTTCATTGAAAGGGGTAGAAAAGCTTCCAAAAAAATACGAGTTTCCTGATATCTCAGCAAACATTTTTTCACCCAATCTTGATGATACTGGCAGGTAATGATCAGGACACCAATCCCACTTGGCTCACCCCAATTTCATTCTTCTAGATTAAACCGTTCGTTTGCAGTAACCGTTTTTATGTTTAGGTTTCACTCTGTTTTCTCCTATATGGATACATGTATTTGGAACTCTTAATCAAACACGGTTTGTGCTAGCTCGTTGAAATTTGGCACAATAATGTAGTTCCAAGTTCTATCGCTATGTTTGGTGTCCTATTTAAGTAGCCCCAAGCAGAGACTGACGAGAATCACTTTCCTTGAAAGGGGTTGCCAAGCTTCCCAAAAAACTACGAGTTTCCGGAAATCTCAGCAAAAATTTTTTCACCCAATCTTGATGATACTGGCAGGTAATGATCAGTACACCAATCCCACTTGGCTCACCAAATTTCGTTCTTCTAGGTTAAACCGTTCCTTTGCAGTAAGCGTTTTCATGTTTTAGGTATCACTCTGTTTTCTCCTATAGGGATACATGTAGTTGGAACACTAAATCAAACACGGTTTGTGCTAGCTCTTTGAAACGTGGCACAATAATGTAGTTCCAAGTTCTACGATATGGTTGGTGTCCTATTGAAGTAGCCCCAAGCAGAGACTGACGAGAATCACTTTCATTGAAAGGGGTTGCCAAGCTTCCAAAAAACTACGAGTTTCCGGAAATCTCAGCAAACATTTTTTTCACCCAATCTTGATGATACTGGCAGGTAATGATCAGTACACCAATCCCACATGGCTCACAATATTTCGTTCTTCTAGGTTAAATCGTTCCTTTGCAGTAACCGTTTTCATGTTTAGGTTTCACTCTGTTTTCTCCTATATGGATACATGTAGTTGGAACTCTAAATCAAGCACGGTTTTGTGCTAGCTCTTTGAAACGTGGCACAATAATGTAGTTCCAAGTTCTATCCATATGGGGTGGTGTCCTATTGAAGTAGTCCCAAGCAGAGACTGACGAGAATCACTTTCATTGAAAGGGGTTGCCAAGCTTCCAAAAAACTACGAGTTTTCTGAAATCTCAGCAAACATTTTTTCACCCAATCTTGATGATACTGGCAGGTAATGATCAGTACACAATCCCACTTGGCTCACCAAATTTTCGTTCTTCTAGGTTAAACCGTTCCTTTGCATTAACCGTTTTCATGTTTAGGTTTTAACTCTGTTTTCTCTTATATTGGATACATGTAGTTGGAACTCTAAATCAAACATGGATTGTGCTAGCTCTTTGAAACTTGGCACAATAATGTAGTTCCAAGTTCTATCGCTATGGTTTGTGTCCTATTGAAGTAGCCCCAAGGAGAGACTGACAAGAATCACTTTCATTGAAATGGGTAGCCAAGCTTCCAAAAAACTACGAGTTTCCTGAAATCTCAGCAAACATTTTTTCACCCAATCTTGATGATACTGCCAGGTAATGATCAGTACACCAATCCCACTTGGCTCACCAAATTTCGTTCATCTAGGTTAAACCGTTCCTTTGCAGTAACCGTTTTCATGTTTAGGTTTCACTCTGTTTTCTCCTATATGGACACATGTATTTGGAACTCTAAATCAAACACGGTTTGTGCTAGCTCTTTGAAACTTGGCACAATAATGTAGTTCCAAGTTCTATCGCTATGGGTTTGTGTCCTATTGAAGTAGCCCCAAGCAGAGACTGACGAGAATCACTTTCATTGAAAGCGGTTGCCAAGCTTTCCAAAAAATCACGAGTTTCCTGAAAATCTCAGCAAACATTTTTTCACACCAATCTTGATGATTACTTGCATATCATGATCAGTACACC
>NW_027553088.1:0-46891 GCF_045843805.1 Urocitellus parryii
TGAAACTTGGCACAATAATGTAGTTCCAAGTTCTATCACTATGGTTTGTGTCCTATTGAAGTAGCCCCAAGCAGAGACTGACGAGAATCACTTTCATTGAAAGTGGTTGCCAAGCTTCCAAAAAACTACGAGTTTCCCTGGAATGTGAGCAAAATTTTTTTCACCCAACCTTGATGATACATGCAGGTAATGATCAGTACCCCAATCCCACTTGGCTCACCAAATTTCATTCTTCTAAGTGAAACCGTTCCTTTGCAGTAACCGGTATCATGTTTAGGTTTCACTCTGTTTTCTCCTATATGGATACATGTAGTTGGAACTCTAAATCAAACACGGTTTGTGCTAGATCTTTGAAACTTGGCACAATAATGTAGTTCCAAGTTCTTCGGCTATGGTTTGTGTCCAATTGAAGTAGCCCCAAGCAGAGACTGACGAGAATCACTTTCATTGAAAGGGGTTGCCAAGCTTCCAAAAAACTACGAGTTTCTGAAATCTCAGCAAACATTTTTTCACCCAATCTTGATGATACTTGCAGGTAATGATCAGTACACCAATCCCACATAGCTCACCAAATTTCGTTCTTCTAGGTTAAACCGTTCCTTTGCAGTAATCGTTTTCATGTTTAGGTTTCACTCTATTTTCTCCTATATGGATACATGTAGTTGGAACTCTAAATCAAACACGGTTTGTGTTAGCTCTTTGAAACCTGGAACAATAATGTAGTTCCAAGTTCTATCGCTATGGTTTGTGTCCTATTGAAGCAGCCCACAAGCAGAGACTGACGAGAATCACTTTCATTGAAAGGGGTTGCCAAGCTTCCAAAAAACTACGAGTTTCCTGGAATGTGAGCAAAAATTTTTTTACCCAATCTTGATGATACTTGCGGGTAATGATCAGTAAAACCAATCCCACTTGGCTCACCAAATTTCGTTCTTCTAGGTGAAACCGTTCCTTTGCAGTAACCTTTTCTTGTATAGGTTTCACTCTGTTTTCTCCTATATGGATACATGTAGTTGGAACTCTAAATCAAACACGGTTTGTGCTAGCTCTTTGAAACTTGGCACAATAATGTAGTTCCAAGTTCTATCGCTATGGTTTGTGTCCTATTGAAGTAGCCCCAAGCAGAGACTGACGAGAATCACTTTCATTGAAAGGGGTTGCCAAGCTTCCAAAAAACTACAGTTTCCTGAAATCTCAGCAAATATTTTTTCACCCAAAATTGATGATACTGGCAGGTAATGATCAGAACACCAATCCCACTTGGCTCACCAAATTTCGTTCTTCTAGGTTAAACCGTTCCTTTGCAGTAACCGTTTTCATGTTTAGGTTTCACTCTGTTTTCTCCTATATGGATACATGTAGTTGGAACTCTAAATCAAACACGGTTTGTGCTAGCTCTTTGAAACTTGGCACAATAATGTAGTTCCAAGTTCTATCGCTATGGTTTGTGTCCTATTGAAGTAGCCCCAAGCAGAGACTGACTAGAATCACTTTCATTGAAAGTGGTTTCCAAGCTTCCAAAAAACTACGAAGTTTCCTGCATTGTGAGGAAAATTTTTTTCACCCAACCTTGATGATACATGCAGGTAATGATCAGTACCCCAATGCCACTTGGCTCACCAAATTTCGTTCTTCTAGGTGAACCGTTCCTTTGCAGTAACCGGTTTCATGTTTAGGTTTCACTCTGTTTTCTCCTATATGGATATATGTAGTTGGAACTCTAAATCAAACACGGTTTGTGCTAGCTCTTTGAAACTTGGCACAATAATGTAGTTCCAACTTCTATCGCTATGGTTTGTGTCCTATTGAAGTAGCCCCAAGCAGAGACTGACGAGAATCACTTTCATTGAAAGGGGTTGCCAAGCTTCCAAAAAACTACGAGTTTCCTGGAATGTGAGCAAAAATTTTTTTACCCAATCTTGATGATACTTGCGGGTAATGATCAGTAAAACCAATCCCACTTGGCTCACCAAATTTTCGTTCTTCTAGGTGAAAGCGTTCCTTGCAGTAACCATTTTCAAGTTTAGATTTCACTCTGTTTTCTCCTATATGGATACATGTAGTTGGAACTCTAAATCAAACACGGTTTGTGCTAGCTCTTTGAAACTTGGCACAATAATTATAGTTCCAAGTTCTATCAGTATGGTTTGTGTCCTATTGAAGTAGCCCCAAGCAGAGACTGACGAGAATCACTTTCATTGAAAGGGTTGCGAAGCTTCCAAAAAACTACGAGTTTCCTGAAATCTCAGCAAACATTTTTTCACCCAATCTTGATGATTATCGCAGGTAATTATCAGTACACCAATCCCACGTGGCTCACCAAATTTCGTTCTTCTAGGTTAAACCGTTCCTTTGCAGTAACTGTTTTCATGTTTAGGTTTCACTCTGTTTTCTCCTATATGGATACATGTAGTTGGAACTCTAAATCAAACACTGTTTGTGCTAGCTCTTTGAAACTTGGCACAATAATGTAGTTCCAAGTTCTATCGCTATGGTTTGTGTCCTATTGAAGTAGCCCCAAGCAGAGACTGACGAGAATCAATTTCATTGAAAGGGGTTGCCAAGCTTCCAAAACTACGAGTTTCCTGAAATCTCAGCAAACATTTTTTCACCCAATCTTGATGATACTTGCAGGTCATGATCAGTACACCAATGCCACTTGGCTCACCAAATTTTGTTCTTCTAGGTTAAACCGTTCCTTTGCAATAACCGTTTTCATGTTTAGGTTTCACTCTGTTTTCTCCTATATGGATACATGTGGTTGGAACTCTAAATCAAACACGGTGTGTTCTAGCTCTTTGAAACTTGGCACAATAATGTAGTTCCAAGTTCTATCGCTATGGTTTGTGTCCTATTGAAGTAGCCACAAGCAGAGACTGACGAGAATCACATTCATTGAAAGGGGTTGAAAGCTTCCAAAACTACGAGTTTCCTGAAATCTCAGCAAATATTTATTCCCCCAATCTTGATGATACTTGCAGGTCATGATCAGTACACCAATCCCACTTGGCTCACCAAATTTCGTTCTTCTAGGTTAAACCGTTCCTTGTAGTAACCATTTTCAAGTTTAGATTTCACTCTGTTTTCTCCTATATGGATACATGTAGTTGGAACTCTAAATCAAACACGGTTTGTGCTAGCTCTTTGAAACTTGGCACAATAATGTAGTTCCAAGTTCTATCACTATGGTTTGTGTCCTATTGAAGTAGCCCCAAGCAGAGACTGACGAGAGTCACATATATTGAAAGGGGTTGCCAAGCTTCCAAAAATCTACGAGTTTCCTGAAATCTCAGCAAACATTTTTTCACCCAATCTTGATGATACTTGCAGGTAATCATCAGTACACCAATCCCACTTGGCTCACAAAATTTCGTTCTTCTAGGTTAAACCGTTCCTTTGCAGTAACCGTTTTCATGGTTAGGTTTCACTCTGTTTTCTCCTATATGGATATATGTAGTTGGAACTCTAAATCAAACACGGTTTGTGCTAGCTCTTTGAAACTTGGCACAATAATGTAGTTCCAAGTTCTATCGCTATGGTTTGTGTCCTATTGAAGTAGCCCCAAGCAGAGACTGACGAGAATCACTTTCATTGAAAGGGGTTGCCAAGCTTCCAAAAAACTACGAGTTTCCTGGAATGTGAGCAAAAATTTTTTTACCCAATCTTGATGATACTTGCGGGTAATGATCAGTAAAACCAATCCCACTTGGCTCACCAAATTTCGTTCTTCTAGGTGAAAGCGTTCCTTGCAGTAACCATTTTCAAGTTTAGATTTCACTCTGTTTTCTCCTATATGGATACATGTAGTTGGAACTCTAAATCAAACACGGTTTGTGCTAGCTCTTTGAAACTTGGCACAATAATGTAGTTCCAAGTTCTATCAGTATGGTTTGTGTCCTATTGAAGTAGCCCCAAGCAGAGACTGACGAGAATCACTTTCATTGAAAGGGTTGCGAAGCTTCCAAAAAACTACGAGTTTCCTGAAATCTCAGCAAACATTTTTTCACCCAATCTTGATGATTATGGCAGGTAATTATCAGTACACCAATCCCACGTGGCTCACCAAATTTCGTTCTTCTAGGTTAAACCGTTCCTTTGCAGTAACTGTTTTCATGTTTAGGTTTCACTCTGTTTTCTCCTATATGGATACATGTAGTTGGAACTCTAAATCAAACACTGTTTGTGCTAGCTCTTTGAAACTTGGCACAATAATGTAGTTCCAAGTTCTATCGCTATGGTTTGTGTCCTATTGAAGTAGCCCCAAGCAGAGACTGACGAGAATCAATTTCATTGAAAGGGGTTGCCAAGCTTCCAAAACTACGAGTTTCCTGAAATCTCAGCAAACATTTTTTCACCCAATCTTGATGATACTTGAAGGTCATGATCAGTACACCAATGCCACTTGGCTCACCAAATTTCGTTCTTCTAGGTGAAACCGTTCCTTTGCAATAACCGTTTTCATGTTTAGGTTTCACTCTGTTTTCTCCTATATGGATACATGTGGTTGGAACTCTAAATCAAACACGGTGTGTGCTAGCTCTTTGAAACTTGGCACAATAATGTAGTTCCAAGTTCTATCGCTATGGTTTGTGTCCTATTGAAGTAGCCACAAGCAGAGACTGACGAGAATCACATTCATTGAAAGGGGTTGAAAGCTTCCAAAACTACGAGTTTCCTGAAATCTCAGCAAATATTTATTCCCCCAATCCTGATGATACTTGCAGGTCATGATCAGTACACCAATCCCACTTGGCTCACCAAATTTCGTTCTTCTAGGTTAAACCGTTCCTTGTAGTAACCATTTTCAAGTTTAGATTTCACTCTGTTTTCTCCTATATGGATACATGTAGTTGGAACTCTAAATCAAACACGGTTTGTGCTAGCTCTTTGAAACTTGGCACAATAATGTAGTTCCAAGTTCTATCACTATGGTTTGTGTCCTATTGAAGTAGCCCCAAGCAGAGACTGACGAGAATCACTTTCATTGAAAGGGGTTCCGAAGCTTCCAAAAAACTACGAGTTTCCTGAAATCTCAGCAAACATTTTTTCACCCAATCTTGATGATTATGGCAGGTAATTATCAGTACACCAATCCCACGTGGCTCACCAAATTTCGTTCTTCTAGGTTAAACCGTTCCTTTGCAGTAACCGTTTTCATGTTTAGGTTTCACTCTGTTTTCTCCTATATGGATACATGTAGTTGGAACTCTAAATCAAACACGGTTTGTACTAGCTCTTTGAAACTTGGCACAATAATGTAGTTCCAAGTTCTATCGCTATGGTTTGTGTTGTATTTAACTAGCCCCAAGCAGAGACTGACGAGAATCACTATCATTGAAAGGGGTTGCCAAGCTTCCAAAAAACTACGATTTCCTGAAATCTCAGCAAACATTTTTTCACCCAATCTTGATGATACTTGAGGTAATGATCAGTACACCAATCCCACTTGGCTCACCCAATTTCGTTCTTCTAGGTTAAACCGTTCGTTTGCAGTTACCGTTTTCATGTTTAGGTTTCACTCTGTTTTCTCCTTTATGGATACATGTAGTTGGAACTCTAAATCAAACACGGTTTGTGCTAGCTCTTTGAAACTTGGCACAATAATATAGTTCCAAGTTCTATCGCTATGGTTTGTGTCCTATGGAAGTAGACCGAAGCAGAGACTGACGAGAATCACTTTCATTGAAAGGGGTTGAAAGCTTCCAAAAACTACCATTTCCTGAAATCTCAGCAAACATTTTTTCACCCAATCTTGATGATATTTGCAGGTAATGATCAGTACACCAAACCCAGTTGGCTCACCAAATTTCGTTCTTCTAGGTTAAACCATTCCTTTGCAGTAACCGTTCTCATGTTTAGGTTTCACTCTGTTTTCTCCTATATGGATACATGTAGTTGGAACTCTAAATCAAACACTGTTTGTGCTAGCTCTTTGAAACTTGGTACACTAATGTAGTTCCAAGTTCTATCGCTATGGTTTGTGTCCTATTGAAGTATCCCCAAGCAGAGACTGACGAGAATCACTTGCTTTGAAAGGGGTTGCCAAGCTTCCAAAAACACTACGAGTTTCCTGAATTCTCAGCAAACATTTTTTTAACCCAATCTTGATGATACTGGCAGGTAATTATCAGTACACCAATCCCACTTGGCTCACCAAATTTCGTTCTTCTAGGTTAAACCGTTCCTTTGCAGTAACCGTTTTCATGTTTAGGTTTCACTCTGCTTTCTTCTATATGGATACATGTAGTTGGAACTCTAAATCAAACATGGTTTGTGCTAGCTCTTTGAAACTTGGCAAAATAATGTAGTTCCAAGTTCTATCGCTATGGTTTGTGTAATATTGAAATAGCCCCAAGCACAAACTGACGAGAATCACTTTCAGTGAAA
This sequence comes from Urocitellus parryii, assembly GCF_045843805.1. Lineage (NCBI taxonomy): Eukaryota > Metazoa > Chordata > Mammalia > Rodentia > Sciuridae > Urocitellus > Urocitellus parryii. The sequence continues at coordinate 6,388 of NW_027553088.1, forward strand.
GGGGTTGCCAAGCTTCCAAAAAACTACGAGTTTCCTGAAATCTCAGCGAACATTTCTTCACCCAATCTTGATGATACTGGCAGGTAATGATCATTCCACCAAACCCAGTTGGCTCACCGAATTTCGTTCTTCTAGGTTAAACCGTTCCTTTGCAGTAACAGTTCTCATGTTTAGGTTTCACTCTGTTTTCTCCTATATGGATACATGTAGTTGGAACTCTAAATCAAACACGGTTTGTACTAGCTCTTTGAAACTTGGCACAATAATGTAGTTCCAAGTTCTATCGCTATGGTTTGTGTTGTATTTAACTAGCCCCAAGCAGAGACTGACGAGAATCACTATCATTGAAAAGGGTTGCCAAGCTTCCAAAAAACTACGATTTCCTGAAATCTCAGCAAACATTTTTTCACCCAATCTTGATGATACTTGAGGTAATGATCAGTACACCAATCCCACTTGGCTCACCAAATTTCGTTCTTCTAGGTTAAACCGTTCGGTTGAAGTTACCGTTTTCATGTTTAGGTTTCACTCTGTTTTCTCCTTTATGGATACATGTAGTTGGAACTCTAAATCAAACACGGTTTGTGCTAGCTCTTTGAAACTTGGCACAATAATATAGTTCCAAGTTCTATTGCTATGGTTTGTGTCCTATTGAAGTAGCTCCAAGCAGAGACTGACGAGAATCACTTTCATTGAAAGGGGTTACCAAGCTTCCAAAAAACTACGACTTTCCTGAAATCTCAGCAAACATTTCTTCACCCAATCTTGATGATACTGGCAGGTAATGATCATTCCACCAAACCCAGTTGGCTCACCGAATTTTGTTCTTCTAGGTTAAACCGTTCCTTTGCAGTAACAGTTCTCATGTTTAGGTTTCACTCTGTTTTCTCCTATATGGATACATGTAGTTTGAACTCTTAATCAAACACGGTTTGTGCTAGCTCTTTGAAACTTGGCACAATAATGTAGTTCCAAGTTCTATCGCTATGCTTTGTGTCCTATTGAAGTAGCCCCAAGCAGAGACTGAGGAGAGTCACATTCATTGAAAGGGGTTGCCAAGCTTCCAAAAAACTACGATTTCCTGAAATCTCAGCAAACATTTTTTCACCCAATCTTGATGTAAATGGCAGGTAAGGATCAGTACACCAATCCCACTTGCTTCACCCAATTTTGTTCTTCTAGGTGAAACCGTTCCTTTGCAGTAACCGTTTTCATGTTTAGGTTTCACTCTGTTTTCTCCTATATGGATACATGTAGTTGGAACTCTAAATCAAACACGGTTTGTGCTAGCTCTTTGAAACTTGGCACAATAATGTACTTCCAAGTTCTATCGCTATGATTTGTGTCCTATTGAAGTAGCCCCAAGCAGAGACTGACGAGAATCACATTCATTGAAAGGGGTTGCCAAGCTTCCAAAAAACTATGATTTCCTGAAATCTCAGCAAACTTTTTTTCACCCAATTTGATGATACGTGCAGGTAAAGATCAGTACACCAATCCCACTTGGCTCACCAAATTTCGTTCTTCTAGGTTAAACCGTTCCTTGCAGTAACCATTTTCATGTTTACGTTTCACTCTGTTTTCTCCTATATGGATACATGTAGTTGGAACTCTAAATCAAACACGGTTTGTGCTAGCTCTTTGAAACTTGGCACAATAATGTAGTTCCAAGTTCTTTGGCTATGGTTTGTGTCCTATTGAAGTAGCCCCAAGCAGAGACTGACGAGAATCACTTTCATTGAAGGGGTTGCCAAGCTTCCAAAAAACTACGAGTTTCCTGAAATCTCAGCAAACATTTCTTCATCCAATCTTGATGATACTGGCAGGTAATGATCATTCCACCAAACCCAGTTGGCTCACCGAATTTCGTTCTTCTAGGTTAAACCGTTCCTTTGCAGTAATCGTTTTCATGTTTAGGTTTCACTCTATTTTCTCCTATATGAATACATGTATTTGGAACTCTAAATCAAACACGGTTTGTGTTAGCTCTTTGAAACTTGGCACAATAATGTACTTCCAAGTTCTATCGCTATGGTTTGTGTCCAATGAAGTAGCCCCAAGCAGAGACTGAAGAGAATAACTTTCATTGAAAGGGGTTGCCAAGCTTCCAAAAAACTACGAGTTTCCTGGAATCTGAGCAAACATTTTTTCACCCAATATTGATGATAATGGCAGGTAGTGATCAGTACACCAATCCCACATGGCTCACCAAATATCGTTCTTCTAGGTTAAAACGTTCCTTTGCAGTAACCGTTTTCATGTTTAGTTTTCACTCTGTTTTATCCTATATGGATACATGTAGTTGGAACTCTAAATCAAACACGGTTTGTGCTAGCTCTTTGAAACTTGGCACAATAATGTAGTTCCAAGTTCTATCGCTATGGTTTGTGTCCTATTGAAGTAGCCCCAAGCAGAGACTGACGAGAATCACATTCATTGAAAGGGTTGCCAAGCTTCCAAAAAACTACGATTTCCTGAAATCTCAGCAAACATTTTTCACCCAATCTTTATGATACTTGCAGGTAATGATCAGTACACCACTCCCACTTTGCTCATTAAATTTCGTTCTTCTAGGTTAAACCGTTCCTTTGCAGGAACCGTTTTCATGTTTAGTTTTCACTCTATTTTCTTATATATGGATACATGTAGTTGGAACTCTAAATCAAACACGGTTTGTGCTACTTCTTTGAAACTTGGCACAATAATGTAGTTCCAAGTTCTATCGCTATGGTTTGTGTCCTATTGAAGTAGCCCCAAGCAGAGACTGACGAGAATCACTTTCATTGAAAGGGATTGCCAAGCTTCCTAAAAACTACGAGATTCCTGGAATGTGAGCAAAAATTTTTTCACCCAATCTTGATGATACTGGCAGGTAATGATCAGTACACCAATCCCACTTGGCTCACCAAATTTCGTTCTTCTTGGTGAAACCGTACCTTTGCAGTAACCGTTTTCATTTTTAGGTTTCACTCTGTTTTCTCCTATATGGATACATGTATTTGGAACTCTAAATCAAACACGGTTTGTGCTAGCTCTTTGAAACTTGGCACAATAATGTAGTTCCAAGTTCTATCGCTATGGTTTGTGTCCTATTGAAGTAGCCCCAAGCAGAGACTGACGAGAATCACTTTCATTAAAGGGGTTGCCAAGCTTCCAAAATACTACGATGTCCTGAAATCTCAGCAAACATTTTTTCAACCAATCTTGATGATACTGGCAGGTAATGATCAGTACACCAATCCCACTTGGCTAACCGAATTTCGTTCTTCTAGGTTAAACAGTACCTTTGCAGTAACCGTTTTCATTTTTAGGTTTCACTCTGTTTTCTCCTATATGGATACATGTATTTGGAACTCTAAATCAAACACGGTTTGTGCTAGTTCTTTGAAACTTGGCACAATAATGTAGTTCCAAGTTCTATCGCTATGGTTTGTGTCCTATTGAAGTAGCCCCAAGCAGAGACTGACGAGAATCACTTTCATTGAAAGGGGTTGCCAAGCTTCCGAAAAACTACGAGTTTTCTGAAATTTCAGCAAACATTTTTTCACCCAATCTTGATGATACTGGCAGGTAATGATCAGTACACCAATCCCACTTTGCTCACGAAATTTCGTTCTTCTTGGTTAAACCATTCCTTTGCAGTAATCGTTTTCACGTTTAGGTTTCACTCTATTTTCTCCTATATGGATACATGTAGTTGGAACTCTAAATCAAACACGGTTTGTGCTAGTTCTTTCAAACAGGGCACAATAATGTAGTTCCAAGTTCTATCGCTATGGTTTGTGTCCTATTGAAGTAGCCCCAAGCAGAGACTGACGAGAAGCACTTTCATTGAAAGGGGTTGCCAAACTTCCGAAAACTATGAGTTTCCTGAAATTTCAGCTAACATTTTTTCACCCAATCTTGATGATACTTGCAGGTAATGATCAGTACACCAATCCCACTTGGCTCACCAAATTTCGTTCTTCTAGGTTAAACCGTTCCTTTAGAGTAACAGTTTTCATGTTTAGGTTTCACTCTGGTTTCTCCTATATGGATACATGTAGTTGGAACTCTAAATCAAACACGGTGTGTGCTAGCTCTTTGAAACTTGGCACAATAATGTAGCTCCACGTTCTATCGCTATGGTTTGTGTCCTATTGAAGTAGCCCCAAGCAGAGACTGATGAGAATCACTTTCCTTGAAAGGGGTTGCCAAGCATCCGAAAAACGACGAGTTTTCTGAAATTTCAGCAAACATTTTTTCACCCAATATTGATGATACTGGCAGGTAGTGATCAGTACACCAATCCCACATGGCTCACCAAATATCGTTCTTCTAGGTTAAACCGTTCCTTTGCAGTAACCGTTTTCATGTTTAGGTTTCACTCTGTTTTATCCTATATGGATACAAGTAGTTGGAACTCTAAATCAAACACGGTTTGTGCTAGCTCTTTGAAACTTGGCACAATAATGTAGATCCAAGTTCTATCGCTATGGTTTGTGTCCTATTGAAGTAGCCAAAAGAAGAGACTGACGAGAATCACTTTCATTGAAAGGGGTTGCCAAGCTTCCAAAAAACTACGAGATTCCTGGAATGTGAGCAAAAATTTTTTCACCCAATCTTGATGATACTGGCAGGTAATGATCAGTACACCAATCCCACTTGGCTCACCAAATTTCGTTCTTCAAGGTGAAACCGTACCTTTGCACTAACCGTTTTCATGTTTAGGTTTCACTCTGTTTTCTCCTTTTTGGATACATGTAGTTGGAACTCTAAATCAAACACGGTTTGTGCTAATTCTTAAACAGGGCACAATAATGTAGTTCTAAGTTCTATCGCTATGGTTTGTGTCCTATTGAAGTAGCCCCAAGCAGAGACTGACGAGAATCACTTTCATTGAAAGGGGTTGCCAAGCTTCCAAAAAACTACGATTTCCTGAAATCTCAGCAAACATTTTTCACCCAATCTTGATGATACTTGCAGGTAATGATCAGTACACCAATCCCACTTGGCTCACCAAATTTCGTTCTTCTAGGTTAAACCGTTCCTTTGCAGTAACCGTTTTCATGTTTAGGTTTCACTCTGTTTTCTCCTATATGGATACATGTAGTTGGAACTCTAAATCAAACACGGTTTGTGCTAGCTCTTTGAAACTTGGCACAATAATGTAGTTCCAAGTTCTATCGCTATGGTTTGTGTCCTATTGAAGTAGCCCCAAGCAGAGACTGACGAGAATCAATTTCATTGAAAGGGGTTGCCAAGCTTGCAAAACTACGAGTTTCCTGAAATCTCAGCAAACATTTTTTCACCCAATCTTGATGATACTTGCAGGTCATGATCAGTACACCAATGCCACTTGGCTCACCAAATTTCGTTCTTCTAGGTTAAACCGTTCCTTTGCAATAACCGTTTTCATGTTTAGGTTTCACTCTGTTTTCTCCTATATGGATACATGTAGTTGGAACTCTAAATCAAACACGGTGTGTGCTAGCTCTTTGAAACTTGGCACAATAATGTAGTTCCAAGTTCTATCGCTATGGTTTGTGTCCTATGGAAGTAGCCCCTAGCAGAGACTGACGAGAATCACTTTCATTGAAAGGGGTTGCCAAGCTTCCGAAAAACTACGAGTTTCCTGAAATTTAAGCTAACATTTTTTCACCCAATCTTGATGATACTGGCAGGTAATGATAAGTACACCAATCCCACTTGGCTCACGAAATTTCATTCTTCTAGGTTAAACCGTTCCTTTGCAGTAATCGTTTTCATGTTTAGGTTTCACTCTATTTTCTCCTGTATGGATACATGTAGTTGGAACTCTAAATCAAACATGGTTTGTGCTAGCTCTTTGAAACTTGGCACAATAATGTAGTGCCAAGTTCTATCGTTATGGTTTGTGTCCTATTGAAGTAGCCACAAGCAGAGACTGACGAGAATCACTTTCATTGAAAGGGGTTGCCAAGCTTCCAAAAAACTACGAGTTTCCTGGAATGTGAGCAAAAATTTTTTCACCCAATCTTGATGATACTTGCAGGTAATGAACAATACACCAATCCCACTTGGCTCACCAAATTTCGTTCTTCTAGCTGAAACCGTTCCTTTGCAGTAACCTTTTCATGTTTAGGTTTCACTCTGTTTTCTCCTATATGGATACATGTAGTTGGAACTCTAAATCAAACACGGTTTGTTCTAGCTCTTTGAAACTTGGCACAATAATGTAGTTCCAAGTTCTTTCACTGTGGTTTGTGTCCTATTGAAGTAGCCCCAAGCAGAGACTGACTAGAATCACTTTCATTGAAAGGGGTTGCCAAGCTTCCAAAAAACTACAGATTCCTGAAATCTCAGCAAACATTTTTTCACCCAATCTTGATGATTATGGCAGGTAATTATCAGTACACCAATCCCACTTGGCTCACCAAATTTCGTTCTTCTAGGTGAAACTGTACCTTTGCAGTAACCGTTTTCATGTTTAGGTTTCACTCTGTTTTCTCCTATATGGAAACATGTAGTTGGAACTCTAAATCAAACACGGTTTGTGCTAGCTCTTTGAAACTTGGCACAATAATGTAGTTCCAAGTTCTATCGCTATGGTTTGTGTCCTATTGAAGGAGCCACAAGCAGAGACTGACGAGAATCACTTTCTATGAAAGGGCTTCCCAAGCCTCCGAAAATCTACGAGTTTCCTGAAATTTCAGGAAATATTTTTTCACCCAATCTTGATGATACTGGCAGGTAATGAGAAGTACACCAATCCCACTGGGCTTACCAAATTTCGTTCTTCTAGGTGAAACCGTAACTTTGCAGTAACCGTTTTCATGTTTAGGTTTCACTCTGTTTTCTCCTATATGGATACATGTAGTTGGAACTCTAAATCAATCACGGTTTGTGCTAGTTCTTTGAAACTTTGCAAAATATTGTAGTTCCAAGTTCTATCGCTACGGTTTCTGTCCTATTGAAGTAGCCACAAGCAGAGACTGACGAGAATCACTTTCATTGAAAGGGGTTGCCAAGCTTCCAAAAAACTACGATTTTCCTGGAATGTGAGCAAAAATTTTTTCACCCAATCTTGAGGATACTTGCAGGTAATGATCAGTAAAACCAATCCCACTTGGCTCACCAAATTTCGTTCTTCTAGGTTAAACCGTTCCTTTGCAATAATCGTTTTCATGTTCAGGTTTCACTCTATTTTCTCCTATATGGATACATGTAGTTGGAACTCTAAATCAAACACGGTTTGCGTTAGCACTTTGAAACTTGGCACAATAATGTAGTGCCAAGTTCTATCACTTTGGTTTTTGTCCTATTGAAGTAGCCACAAGCAGAGACTGACGAGAATCACATTCATTGAAAGGGTTTCCCAAGCTTCCAACAAACTATGAGTTTCCTGGAATCTGAGCAAACATATTTTCACCCAATCTTGATGATTCTGGCAGGTAATGATCAGTACACCAATCCCACGTGGTTCACCAAATTTCTTTCTTCTAGGTGAAACCGTTCCTTTGCAGTAACCGTTTTCATGTTTAGGTTTCACTCTACTTTCTCCTATATGGATACATGTAGTTGGAACTCTAAATCAAACACGGTTTGTGCTAGCTCTTTGAAACTTGGCACAACAATGTAGTTCCAAGTTCTTTCGCTATGGTTTGTGTCCTATTGAAGTAGCCCCAAGCAGAGACTGACGAGAATCACTTTCATTGAAAAGGGTTGCCAAGCTTCCCAAAAACTACGAGTTTCCTGAAATCTCAGCAAACATTTTTTCACCCAATCTTGACGATACTTGCAGGTAATGATCAGTACACCAATCCCACTTGGCTCACCAAATTTTGTTCTTCTAGGTTAAACCGTTCCTTTGCAGTAATCGTTTTCATGTTTAGGTTTCACTCTATTTTCTCCTATATGGATACATGTAGTTGGAACTATAAATCAAACACGGTTTGTGTTAGCTCTTTGAAACTTGGCACAAAAATGTAGTGCCATGTTCTATCGCTATGGTTTGTGTCCTATTGAAGGAGCCACAAGCAGAGACTGACGAGAATCACTTTCTATGAAAGGGGTTGCCAAGCTTGCAAAAAACTACGAGTTTCCTGGAATGTGAGCAAAAATTTTTTCACCCAATCTTGATGATACTTGCAGGTAATGATCAGTACACCAATACCACTTGGCTCACCAAATTTCGTTCTTCTAGTTGAAACCGTTCCTTTGCAGTAACTGTTTTCATGTTTAGGTTTCACTCTGTTTTCTCCTATATGGATACATGTAGTTGGAACTCTATATCAATCACGGTTTGTGCTAGTTCTTTGAAACTTGGCACAATAATGTAGTTCCAAGTTCAATCGCTATGGTTTGTGTCCTATTGAAGTAGCCACAAGCAGAGACTGACGAGAATCACATTCAGTGAAAGGGGTTCCCAAGCTTCCAAAAAACTACGAGTTTCCTGGAATGTGAGCAAAAATTCTTTCACCCAATCTTGATGATACTTGCAGGTAATGAACAATACACCAATCCCACTTGGCTCACCAAATTTCGTTCTTCTAGGTGAAACCGTTCCTTTGCAGTAACCTTTTCATGTTTAGGTTTCACTCTGTTTTCTCCTATATGGATACATGTAGTTGGAACTCTAAATCAAACACGGTTTGTTCTAGCTCTTTGAAACTTGGCACAATAATGTAGTTCCAAGTTCTTTCACTTGTTTTGTGTCCTATTGAAGTAGCCCCAAGCAGAGAATGACTAGAATCACTTTCATTGAAAGGGGTTGCCAAGCTTCCAAAAAACTACAGTTTCCTGAAATCTCAGCAAACATTTTTTCACCCAATCTTGATGATACTGGCAGGTAATGATCAGTACACCAATCTCACTTGGCTCACCAAATTTCGTTCTTCTAGGTGAAACCGTACCTTTGCAGTAACCGTTTTCATGTTTAGGTTTCACTCTGTATCTCCTATATGGAAACATGTAGTTGGAACTCTAAATCAAACACGGTTTGTGCTAGCTCTTTGAAACTTGGCACAATAATGTAGTTCCAAGTTCTATCGCTATGGTTTGTGTCCTATTGAAGTAGCCCCAAGCAGAGACTGGCGAGAATCACTTACATTGAAAGGGCTTGCCAAGCCTCCGAAAATCTACGATTTTCCTTAAATTTCAGGAAACATTTTTTCACCCAATCTTGATGATACTGGCAGGTAATGAGAAGTACACCAATCCCACTGGGCTTACCAAATTTCGTTCTTCTAGGTGAAACAGTAACTTTGCAGTAACCGTTTTCATGTTTAGGTTTCACTCTGTTTTCTCCTATATGGATACATGTAGTTGGAACTCTAAATCAATCACGGTTTGTGCTAGTTCTTTGAAACTTTGCAAAATATTGTAGTTCCAAGTTCTATCGCTATGGTTTCTGTCCTATTGAAGTAGCCACAAGCAGAGACTGACGAGAATCACTTTCATTGAAAGGGGTTGCCAAGCTTCCAAAAAACTACGATTTTCCTGGAATGTGAGCAAATATTTTTTCACCCAATCTTGATGATACTTGCAGGTCATGATCAGTACACCAATCCCACTTGGCTCACCAAATTTCGTTCTTCTAGGTTAAACCGTTCCTTGCAGTAACCGTTCTCATGTTTAGGTTTCACTCTGTTTTCTCCTATATGGATACATGTAGTTGGAACTCTAAATCAAACACGGTTTGTGCTAGCTCTTTGAAACTTGGTACACTAATGTAGTACCAAGTTCTATCGCTATGGTTTGTGTAATATTGAAATAGCCCCAAGCACAAACTGACGAGAATCACTTTCAGTGAAAGGGGTTGCCAAGCTTCCAAAAAACTACGATTTCCTGAAATCTCAGCAAACATTTTTTCACCCAATCTTGATGATACTTGAGGTAATGATCAGTACACCAATCCCACTTGGCTCAACAAATTTCATTCTTCTAGCTTAAAACGTTCGTTTGCAGTTACCGTTTTCATGTTTAGGTTTCACTCTGTTTTCTCCTATATGGATACATGTAGTTGGAATTCTAAATCAAACACGGTTTGTGCTAGCTCTTTGAAACTTGGCACAATAATGTAGTTCCAAGTTCTATTGCTATGGTTTGTGTCATATTGAAGTAGCTCCAAGCAGAGACTGACGAGAATCACTTTCATTGTAAGGGGTTACCAAGCTTCCAAAAAACTACGAGTTTCCTGAAATCTCAGCAAACATTTCTTCACCCAATCTTGATGATACTGGCAGGTAATGATCATTCCACCAAACCCAGTTGGCTCACCGAATTTCGTTCTTCTAGGTTAAACCGTTCCTTTGCAGTAACAGTTCTCATGTTTAGGTTTCACTCTGTTTTCTCCTATATGGATACATGTAGTTGGAACTCTAAATCAAACACGGTTTGTGCTAGCTCTTTGAAACTTGGCACAATAATGTAGTTCAAAGTTCTATCGCTATGTCCTATTGAAGTATCCCCAAGCAGAGACTGACGAGAATCACTTGCTTTGAAAGGGGTTGCCAAGCTTCCAAAAAACTATAATTTCCTGAAATCTCAGCAAACATTTTTTCACCCAATCTTGATGATACTGGCAGGTCATGATCAGTACACCAATGCCACTTGGCTCACCAAATTTCGTTCTTCTAGGTTAAACCGTTCCTTTGCAATAACCGTTTTCATGTTTAGGTTTTACTCTGTTTTATCCTATATGGATACATGTAGTTGGAACTCTAAATCAAACACGGTGTGTGCTAGCTCTTTGAAACTTGGCACAATAATGTAGTTCCAAGTTCTATCGCTATGGTTTGTGTCCTATTGAAGTAGCCCCAAGCAGAGAGTGACGAGAATCACATTCATTGAAAGGTGTTGCCAAGCTTCCAAAAAACTACGATATCCTGAAAGCTCAGCAAACATTTTTTCACCCAATCTTGATGATACTGGCAGGTAATGATCAGTACACCAATCCCACTTGGCTCACCAAATTTCGTTCTTCTAGGTGAAACCGTACCTTTACAGTAACCGTTTTCATGTTTAGGTTTCACTCTGTTTTTTCCTATATGGATACATGTAGTTGGAACTCTATATCAATCACGGTTTGTGCTAGTTCTTTGAAACTTGGCACAATAATTTAGTTCCAAGTTCAATCGCTATGGTTTTTGTCCTATTGAAGTAGCCCCAAGCAGAGACTGACTAGAATCACTTTCATTGAAAGGGGTTGCCAAGCTTCCAAAAAACTACAGTTTCCTGAAATCTCAGGAAACATTTTTTCACCCAATCTTGATGAAACTGGCAGGTAATGATCAGTACACCAATCCCACTTGGCTCACCTAATTTTGTTCTTCTAGGTTAAACCGTTCCTTTGCAGTAACCGTTTTCATGTTTAGGTTTCTCTCTGTTTTCTCCTATATGGATACATGTAGTTGGAACTCTAAATCAAACACGGTTTGTGCTAGCTCTTTGAAACTTGGCACAATAATGTACTTCCAAGTTCTATCGCTATGGTTTGTGTCCTATTGAAGTAGCCCCAAGCAGAGACTGACGAGAATCACTTTCATTGAAAGTGGTTGCCAAGCTTCCAAAAAACTACGAGTTTCCAGGAATGTGAGCAAAATTTTTTTCACCCAACCTTGATGATACATGCAGGTAAAGATCAGTACCCCAATCCCACTTGGCTCACCAAATTTCGTTCTTCTAGGTGAAACCGTTCCTTTGCAGTAACCAGTTTCATGTTTAGGTTTCACTCTGTTTTCTCCTATATGGATACATGTAGTTGGAACTCTAAATCAAACACGGTTTGCGTTAGCACTTTGAAACTTGCACAATAATGTAGTGCCAAGTTCTATCACTTTGGTTTTTGTCCTATTGAAGTAGCCACAAGCAGAGACTGACGAGAATCACATTCATTGAAAGGGGTTCCCAAGCTTCCAAAAAACTATGAGTTTCCTGGAATCTGAGCAAACATATTTTCACCCAATCTTGATGATACTGGCAGGTAATGATCAGTACACCAATCCCACGTGGTTCACCAAATTTCTTTCTTCTAGGTGAAACCGTTCCTTTGCAGTAACCGTTTTCATGTTTAGGTTTCACTCTATTTTCTCCTATATGGATACATGTAGTTGGAACTCTAAATCAAACACGGTTTGTGCTAGCTCTTTCAAAATTGGCACAACAATGTAGTTCCAAGTTCTTACGCTATGGTTTGTGTCCTATTGAAGTAGCCCCAAGCAGAGACTGACGAGAATCACTTTCATTGAAAGGGGTTGCCAAGCTTCCCAAAAACTACGAGTTTCCTGAAATCTCAGCAAACATTTTTTCAACCAATCTTGATGATACTTGCAGGTAATGATCAGTACACCAATCCCACTTGGCTCACCAAATTTCGTTCTTCTAGGTTAAACCGTTCCTTTGCAGTAATCGTTTTCATGTTTAGGTTTCACTCTATTTTCTCCTATATGGATACATGTAGTTGGAACTATAAATCAAACACGGTTTCTGTTAGCTCTTTGAAACTTGGCACAATAATGTAGTGCCATGTTCTATCACTATGGTTTGTGTCCTATTGAAGTAGCCACAAGCAGAGACTGACGAGAATCACTTTCATTGAAAGGGGTTGCCAAGCTTGCAAAAAACTACGAGTTTCCTGGAATGTGAGCAAAAATTTTTTCACCCAATCTTGATGATACTTGCAGGTAATGAACAGTACACCAATCCCACTTGGCTCACGAAATTTCGTTCTTCTAGTTGAAACCGTTCCTTTGCAGTAACCGTTTTCATGTTTAGTTTTCACTCTGTTTTCTCCTATATGGATACATGTAGTTGGAAGTCTAAATCAAACACGGTTTGTGCTAGCTCTTTGAAACTTGGCACAATAATGTAGTTCCAAGTTCTATCGCTATGGTTTGTGTCCTATTGAAGTAGCCCCAAGCAGAGACTGACGAGAATCACTTTCATTGAAAGGGGTTGCCAAGCTTCCGAAAAACTACGAGTTTCCTGAAATCTCAGGAAATATTTTTTCACCCAATCTTGATGATACTTGCAGGTAATGATCAGTACACGAATCACACTTGGCTCAACAAATTTCGTTCTTCTAGTTGAAACCGTTCCTTTGCAGTAACCTCTTAATGTTTAGGTTTCACTCTGTTTTCTCCTATATGGATACATGTAGCTGGAACTCTAAATCAAACACGGATTGTGCTAGCTCTTTGAAACTTGGGACAATAATGTACTTCCAAGTTCTATCGCTATGGTTTGTGTCCTATTGAAGTAGCCCCAAGCAGAGACTGACGAGAATCACTTTCATTGAAAGGGGTTGCCAAGCTTCCAAAACCACGAGTTTCCTGAAATCTCAGCAAATATTTTTTCACCCAATCTTGATGATACTTGCAGGTCATGATCAGTACACCAATCCCATTTGGCTCACCAAATTTCATTCTTCTAGGTTAAACCGTTCCTTTTCAATAACCGTTTTCATGGTTAGTTTTCACTCTGTTTTTTCCTATATGGATACATGTAGTTGGAACTCTAAATCAAACACGGTTTGTGATAGCTCTTTGAAACTTGGCACAATAATGTAGTTCCAAGTTGTATCGCTATGGTTTGTGTCCTATTGAAGTAGCCCAAAGCAGAGACTGACAAGAATCACTTTCATTGAAAGGGGTTACCAAGCATCCAAAAAACTACAATGTCCTGAAATCTCAGCAAACATTTTTTCACCCAATCTTGATGATACTGGCAGGTAATGATCAGTACACCAATCCCACTTGGCTCACCAAATTTCGTTCTTCTAGGTGAAACCGTACCTTTGCAGTAACCGTTTTCATGTTTAGGTTTCACTCTGTTTTCTCCTATATGGATACATTTAGTTGGAACTCTAAATCAAATACGGTTTTTGATAGCTCTTTGAAACTTGGAACAAGAATGTAGTTCCAAGTTCTATCGCTATGGTTTGTGTCCTATTGAAGTAGCCACAAGCAGAGACTGACGAGAATCACTTTCATTGAAAGGGGTTGCCAAGCTTCCAAAACTACGAGTTTCCTGAAATCTCAGCAAATATTTTTTCACCCAATCTTGATGATACTTGCAGGTCATGATCAGTACACCAATCCCACTTGGCTCACCAAATTTCGTTATTCTAGGTTAAACCGTTCCTTGCAGTAACCATTTTCAAGTTTAGATTTCACTCTGTTTTCTCCTATATGGATACATGTATTTGGAACTCTAAATCAAACACGGTTTGTGCTAGCTCTTTAAAACTTGGCACAATAATGTAGTTCCAAGTTCTATCGCTATGGTTTGTGTCCTATTGAAGTAGCCCCAAGCAGAGACTGACGAGAATCAATTTCATTGAAAGGGGTTGCCAAGCTTCCAAAACTACGAGATTCCTGAAATCTCAGCAAACATTTTTTCAACCAATCTTGATGATACTTGAGGTAATGATCAGTACACCAATCCCACTTGGCTCACCAAATTTCGTTCTTCTAGGTTAAACCGTTCGTTTGCAGTTACCGTTTTCATGTTTAGGTTTCACTCTGTTTTCTCCTATATGCATACATGTAGTTGGAACTGTAAATCAAACACGGTTTGTGCTAGCTCTTTGAAACTTGGCACAATAATATAGTTCCAAGTTCTATCGCTATGGTTTGTGTCCTATGGAAGTAGCCCCAAGCAGAGACTGACGAGAAACACTTTCATTGAAAGGGGTTGAAAGCTTCCAAAAACTACGATTTCCTGAAATCTCAGCAAACATTTTTTCACCCAATCTTGATGATACTTGCAGGTAATGATCAGTACACCAGTCCCACGTGGCTCACCAAATTTCGTTCTTCTAGGTTAAACTGTTCCTTTGCAGTAACCGTTCTCATGTTTAGGTTTCACTCTGTTTTCTCCTATATGGATACATGTAGTTGGAACTCTAAATCAAACACGGTTTGTGCTAGCTCTTTGAAACTTGGTACACTAATGTAGTTCCAAGTTCTATCGCTATGGTTTGTGTAATATTGAAATAGCCCCAAGCACAAACTGACGAGAATCACTTTCAGTGAAAGGGGTTACCAAGCTTCCAAAAAACTACGATTTCCTGAAATCTCAGCAAACATTTTTTTCACCCAATCTTGATGATACTTGAGGTAATGATCAGTACACCAATCCCACTTGGCTCACCAAATTTCATTCTTCTAGCTTAAAACGTTCGTTTGCAGTTACAGTTTTCATGTTTAGGTTTCACTCTGTTTTCTCCTATATGGATACATGTAGTTGGAATTCTAAATCAAACACGGTTTGTGCTAGCTCTTTGAAACTTGGCACAATAATGTAGTTCCAAGTTCTATTGCTATGGTTTGTGTCCTATTGAAGTAGCTCCAAGCAGAGACTGACGAGAATCACTTTCATTGTAAGGGGTTACCAAGCTTCCAAAAAACTACGAGTTTCCTGAAAGCTCAGCAAACATTTCTTCACCCAATCTTGATGATACTTGCAGGTAATGATCATTCCACCAAACCCAGTTGGCTCACCGAATTTCGTTCTTCTAGGTTAAACCGTTCCTTTGCAGTAACAGTTCTCATGTTTAGGTTTCACTCTGTTTTCTCCTATATGGATACATGTAGTTGGAACTCTAAATCAAACACGGTTTGTGCTAGCTCTTTGAAACTTGGCACAATAATGTAGTTCAAAGTTCTATCGCTATGTCCTATTGAAGTATCCCCAAGCAGAGACTGACGAGAATCACTTGCTTTGAAAGGGGTTGCCAAGCTTCCAAAAAACTACGAGTTTTCTGAAATCTCAGCAAACATTTTTTCACCCAATCTTGATGATACTGGCAGGTCATGATCAGTACACCAATGCCACTTGGCTCACCAAATTTCGTTCTTCTAGGTTAAACCATTCCTTTGCAATAACCGTTTTCATGTTTAGGTTTTACTCTGTTTTCTCCTATATGGATACATGTAGTTGGAACTCTAAATCAAACACGGTGTGTGCTAGCTCTTTGAAACTTGGCACAATAATGTAGTTCCAAGTTCTATCGCTATGGTTTGGTTCCTATTGAAGTAGCCCCAAGCAGAGACTGACGAGAATCACTTTCATTGAAAGGGGTTGCCAAGCTTCCAAAAAACTACGAGTTTCCTGGAATGTGAGCAAAAATTTTTTTACCCAATCTTGATGATACTTGCGGGTAATGATCAGTAAAACCAATCCCACTTGGCTCACCAAATTTCGTTCTTCTAGGTGAAACCGTTCCTTGCAGTAACCATTTTCAAGTTTAGATTTCACTCTGTTTTCTCCTATATGGATACATGTAGTTGGAACTCTAAATCAAACACGGTTTGTGCTAGCTCTTTGAAACTTGGCACAATAATGTAGTTCCAAGTTCTATCACTATGGTTTGTGTCCTATTGAAGTAGCCCCAAGCAGAGACTGACGAGAATCACTTTCATTGAAAGGGGTTGCGAAGCTTCCAAAAAACTACGAGTTTCCTGAAATCTCAGCAAACATTTTTTCACCCAATCTTGATGATTATGGCAGGTAATTATCAGTACACCAATCCCACGTGGCTCACCAAATTTCGTTCTTCTAGGTTAAACCGTTCCTTTGCAGTAACTGTTTTCATGTTTAGGTTTCACTCTGTTTTCTCCTATATGGATACATGTAGTTGGAACTCTAAATCAAACACGGTTTGTGTTAGCTCTTTGAAACTTGGCACAATAATGTAGTTCCAAGTTCTTTCACTGTGGTTTGTGTCCTATTGAAGTAGCCCCAAGAAGAGACTGACTAGAATCACTTTCATTGAAAGGGGTTGCCAAGCTTCCAAAGAACTACAGTTTCCTGAAATCTCAGCAAACATTTTTTCACCCAATCCTGATTATACTGGCAGGTAATGATCAGTACACCAATCCCACTTGGCTCACCAAATTTCATTCTTCTAGGTGAAACCGTACCTTTGCAGTAACCGTTTTCATGTTTAGGTTTCACTCTGTTTTCTCCTATATGGATACATGTATTTGGAACTCTAAATCAAACACGGTTTGTGCTAGCTCTTTGAAACTTGGCACAATAATGTAGTTCCAAGTTCTATCGCTATGGTTTGTGTCCTATTGAAGTAGCCCCAAGCAGAGACTGAGGAGAATCACATTCATTGAAAGGGGTTGCCAAGCTTCCAAAAAACTACGATTTCCTGAAATCTCAGCAAACATTTTTTCACCCAATCTTGATGAAACTGGCAGGTAATGATCAGTACACCAATCCCACTTGCTTCACCCAATTTTGTTCTTCTAGGTTAAACCGTTCCTTTGCAGTAACCGTTTTCATGTTTAGGTTTCACTCTGTTTTCTCCTATATGGATACATGTAGTTGGAACTCTAAATCAAACACGGTTTGTGCTAGCTCTTTGAAACTTGGCACAATAATGTACTTCCAAGTTCTATCGCTATGGTTTGTGTCCTATTGAAGTAGCCCCAAGCAGAGACTGACGAGAATCACATTCATTGAAAGGGGTTGCCAAGCTTCCAAAAAACTACGATTTCCTGAAATCTCAGCAAACTTTTTTTCACCCAATTTGATGATACGTGCAGGTAAAGATCAGTACACCAATCCCACTTGGCTCACCAAATTTCGTTCTTCTAGGTTAAACCGTTCCTTGCAGTAACCATTTTCATGTTTACGTTTCACGCTGTTTTCTCCTATATGGATACATGTAGTTGGAACTCTAAATCAAACATGGTTTGTGCTAGCTCTTTGAAACTTGGCACAATAATGTAGTTCCAAGTTCTATCACTATGGTTTGTGTCCTATTGAAGTAGCCCCAAGCAGAGATTGACGAGAATCACTTTCATTGAAAGTGGTTGCCAAGCTTCCAAAAAACTACGAGTTTCCTGGAATGTGAGCAAAATTCTTTTCACCCAACCTTGATGATACATGCAGGTAATGATCAGTACCCCAATCCCACTTGGCTCACCAAATTTCATTCTTCTAGGTTAAACCGTTCCTTGCAGTAACCATTTTCAAGTTTAGATTTCACTCTGTTTTCTCCTATATGGATACATGTAGTTGGAACTCTAAATCAAACACGGTTTGTGCTAGCTCTTTGAAACTTGGCACAATAATGTAGTTCCAAGTTCTATCACTATGGTTTGTGTCCTATTGAAGTAGCCCCAAGCAGAGACTGACGAGAATCACTTTCATTGAAAGGGGTTGCGAAGCTTCCAAAAAACTACGAGTTTCCTGAAAATTCAGCAAACATTTTTTCAAGCATTCTTGATGATTATGGCAGGTAATTATCAGTACACCAATCCCACGTGGCTCACCAAATTTCATTCTTCTAGGTTAAACCGTTCGTTTGCAGTAACCGTTTTCATGTTTAGGTTTCACTCTGTTTTCTCCTATATGGATACATGTAGTTGGAACTCTAAATCAAACACGGTTTGTGCT
The DNA here is from genome assembly GCF_045843805.1 of Urocitellus parryii. Lineage (NCBI taxonomy): Eukaryota > Metazoa > Chordata > Mammalia > Rodentia > Sciuridae > Urocitellus > Urocitellus parryii. The sequence goes on from NW_027553088.1 coordinate 24,763, forward strand.
AGCTCTTTGAAACTTGGCACAATAATGTAGTTCCAAGTTCTATCGCTATGGTTTGTGTCCTATTGAAGTAGCCCCAAGCAGAGACTGACGAGAATCAATTTCATTGAAAGGGGTTGCCAAGCTTGCAAAACTACGAGTTTCCTGAAATCTCAGCAAACATTTTTTCACCCAATCTTGATGATACTTGCAGGTCATGATCAGTACACCAATGCCACTTGGCTCACCAAATTTCGTTCTTCTAGGTTAAACCGTTCCTTTGCAGTAACCGTTTTCATGTTTAGGTTTCACTCTGTTTTCTCCTATATGGATACATGTAGTTGGAACTCTAAATCAAACACGGTGTGTGCTAGCTCTTTGAAACTTGGCACAATAATGTATTTCCAAGTTCTATCGCTATGGTTTGTGTCCTATTGAAGTAGCCAGAAGCAGAGACTGACGTGAATCACTTTCATTGAAAGGGGTTGCCAAGCTTCCGAAAAACTACGAGTTTCCTGAAATTTAAGCTAACATTTTTTCACCCAATCTTGGTGATACTGGCAGGTAATGATAAGTACACCAATCCCACTTGGCTCACGAAATTTCATTCTTCTAGGTTAAACCGTTCCTTTCCAGTAATCGTTTTCATGTTTAGGTTTCACTCTATTTTCTCCTATATGGATACATGTAGTTGGAACTCTAAATCAAACACGGTTTGTGTTAGCTGTTTGAAACTTGGCACAATAATGTAGTGCCAAGTTCTATCGTTATGGTTTGTGTCCTATTGAAGTAGCCACAAGCAGAGACTGACGAGAATCACTTTCATTGAAAGGGGTTGCCAAGCTTCCAAAAAATTACGAGTTTCCTGGAATGTGAGCAAAAAATTTTTAACCCAATCTTGTTGATACTTGTAGGTAATGAACAATACACCAATCCCACTTGGCTCACCAAATTTCGTTCTTCTAGGTGAAACCGTTCCTTTGCAGTAACCTTTTCATGTTTAGGTTTCACTCTGTTTTCTCCTATATGGATACATGTAGTTGGAACTCTAAATCAAACACGGTTTGTTCTAGCTCTTTGAAACTTGGCACAATAATGTAGTTCCAAGTTCTTTCACTGTGGTTTGTGTCCTATTGAAGTAGCCCCAAGCAGAGACTGACTAGAATCACTTTCATTGAAAGGGGTTGCCAAGCTTCCAAAAAACTACAGTTTCCTGAAATCTCAGCAAACATATTTTCACCCAATCTTGATGATCCTGGAGGTAATGATCAGTACACCAATCCCACTTGGCTCACCAAATTTCGTTCTTTCTAGGTGAAACCGTTCCTTTGCAGTAACCGTTTTCATGTTTAGGTTTCACTCTGTTTTCTCCTATATGGAAACATGTAGTTGGAACTCTAAATCAAACACGGTTTGTGCTAGCTCTTTGAAACTTGGCACAATAATGTAGTTCCAAGTTCTATCGCTATGGTTTGTGTCCTATTGAAGTAGCCCCAAGCAGAGACTGGCGAGAATCACTTACATTGAAAGGGCTTGCCAAGCCCCTGAAAATCTACGAGTTTCCTGAAATTTCAGGAAACATTTTTTCACCCAATCTTGATGATACTGGCAGGTAATGAGAAGTACACCAATCCCACTGGGCTTACCAAATTTCGTTCTTCTAGGTGAAACCGTAACTTTGCAGTAACCGTTTTCATGTTTAGGTTTTCACTCTGTTTTCTCCTCTATGGATACATGTAGTTGGAACTCTAAATCAATCACGGTTTGTGCTAGTTCTTTGAAACTTTGCAAAATATTGTAGTTCCAAGTTCTATCGCTATGATTTCTGTCCTATTGAAGTAGCCAAAGCAGAGACTGACGAGAATCACTTTCATTGAAAGGGGTTGCCAAGCTTCCAAAAAACTACGATTTTCCTGGAATGTGAGCAAAAATTTTTTCACCCAATCTTGATGATACTTGCAGGTAATGATCAGTAAAACCAATCCCACTTGGCTCACCAAATTTATTTCTTCTAGGTTAAACCGTTCCTTTGCAATATTGTTTTCATGTTCAGGTTTCACTCTATTTCTCTTATATGGATACATGTAGTTGGAACTCTAAATCAAACAACGGTTTGCGTTAGCACTTTGAAACTTGGCACAATAATGTAGTGCCAAGTTCTGTCACTTTGGTTTTTGTCCTATTGAAGTAGCCACAAGCAGAGACTGACGAGAATCACATTCATTGAAAGGGGTTCCCAAGCTTCCAAAAAACTATGAGTTTCCTGGAATCTGAGCAAACATATTTTCACCCAATCTGATGATACTTGCAGGTAATGATCAGTACACCAATCCCACGTGGTTCACCAAATTTCTTTCTTCTAGGTGAAACCGTTCCTTTGCAGTAACCGTTTTCATGTTTAGGTTTCACTCTATTTTCTCCTATATGGATACATGTAGTTGGAACTCTAAATCAAACACGGTTTGTGCTAGCTCTTTGAAACTTGGCACAACAATGTAGTTCCAAGTTCTTTCGCTATGGTTTGTGTCCTATTGAAGTAGCCCCAAGCAGAGACTGACGAGAATCACTTTCATTGAAAGGGGTTGCCAAGCTTCCCAAAAACTACGAGTTTCCTGAAATCTCAGCAAACATTTTTTTCACCCAATTCTTGATGATACTTGCAGGTAATGATCAGTACACCAATCCCACTTGGCTCACCAAATTTCGTTCTTCTAGGTTAAACCGTTCCTTTGCAGTAATCGTTTTCATGTTTAGGTTTCACTCTGTTTCTCCTATATGGATACATGTAGTTGGACTATAAATCAAACACGGTTTGTGTTAGCTCTTTGAAACTTGGCACAATAATATAGTGCCATGTTCTATCGCTATGGTTTGTGTCCTATTGAAGTAGCCACAAGCAGAGACTGACGAGAATCACTTTCATTGAAAGGGGTTGCCAAGCTTGCAAAAAACTACGAGTTTCCTGGAATGTGAGCAAAAATTTTTTCACCCAATCTTGATGATACTTGCAGGTAATGATCAGTACACCAATCCCACTTGGCTCACCAAATTTCGTTCTTCTAGTTGAAACCGTTCCTTTGCAGTAACCGTTTTCATGTTTAGTTATCACTCTGTTTTCTCCTATATGGATACATGTAGTTGGAACTCTAAATCAAACACGGTTTGTGCTAGCTCTTTGAAACTTGGCACAATAATGTAGTGCCATGTTCTATCGCTATGGTTTGTGTCCTATTGAAGTATCCCCAAGCAGAGACTGACGAGAATCACTTGCATTGAAAGGGGTTGCCAAGCTTCCAAAAACACTACGAGTTTCCTGAATTCTCAGCAAACATTTTTTTAACCCAATCTTGATGATACTGGCAGGTAATTATCAGTACACCAATCCCACTTGGCTCACCAAATTTCGTTCTTCTAGGTTAAACCGTTCCTTTGCAGTAACCGTTTTCAGGTTTAGGTTTCACTCTGCTTTCTTCTATATGGATACATGTAGTTGGAACTCTAAATCAAACATGGTTTGTGCTAGCTCTTTGAAACTTGGCAAAATAATGTAGTTCCAAGTTCTATCGCTATGGTTTGTGTAATATTGAAATAGCCCCAAGCACAAACTGACGAGAATCACTTTCAGTGAAAGGGGTTGCCAAGCTTCCAAAAAACTACGATTTCCTGAAATCTCAGCAAACATTTTTTCACCCAATCTTGATGATACTTGAGGTAATGATCAGTACACCAATCCCACTTGGCCCCTCAAATTTCATTCTTCTAGCTTAAAACGTTCGTTTGCAGTTACCGTTTTCATGTTTAGGTTTCACTCTGTTTTCTCCTATATGGATACATGTAGTTGGAATTCTAAATCAAACACGGTTTGTGCTAGCTCTTTGAAACTTGGCACAATAATGTAGTTCCAAGTTCTATTGCTATGGTTTGTGTCCTATTGAAGTAGCTCCAAGCAGAGACTGACGAGAATAACTTTCATTGTAAGGGGTTACCAAGCTTCCAAAAAACTACGAGTTTCCTGAAATCTCAGCAAACATTTCTTCACCCAATCTTGATGATACTGGCAGGTAATGATCATTCCACCAAACCCAGTTGGCTCACCGAATTTCGTTCTTCTAGGTTAAACCGTTCCTTTGCAGTAACAGTTCTCATGTTTAGGTTTCACTCTGTTTTCTCCTATATGGATACATGTAGTTGGAACTCTAAATCAAACACGGTTTGTGCTAGCTCTTTGAAACTTGGCACAATAATGTAGTTCAAAGTTCTATCGCTATGTCCTATTGAAGTATCCCCAAGCAGAGACTGACGAGAATCACTTGCTTTGAAAGGGGTTGCCAAGCTTCCAAAAAACTATAATTTCCTGAAATCTCAGCAAACATTTTTTCACCCAATCTTGATGATACTGGCAGGTCATGATCAGTACACCAATGCCACTTGGCTCACCAAATTTCGTTCTTCTAGGTTAAACCGTTCCTTTGCAATAACCGTTTTCATGTTTAGGTTTTACTCTGTTTTCTCCTATATGGATACATGTAGTTGGAACTCTAAATCAAACACGGTGTGTGCTAGCTCTTTGAAACTTGGCACAATAATGTAGTTCCAAGTTCTATCGCTATGGTTTGTGTCCTATTGAAGTAGCCCCAAGCAGAGAGTGACGAGAATCACATTCATTGAAAGGTGTTGCCAAGCTTCCAAAAAACTACGATGTCCTGAAAGCTCAGCAAACATTTTTTCACCCAATCTTGATGATACTGGCAGGTAATGATCAGTACACCAATCCCACTTGGCTCACCAAATTTCGTTCTTCTAGGTGAAACCGTACCTTTGCAGTAACCGGTTTCATGTTTACGTTTCACTCTGTTTTCTCCTATATGGATACATGTAGTTGGAACTCTAAATCAAACACGGTTTGTGCTAGCTCTTTGAAACTTGGCACAATAATGTAGTTCCAAGTTCTATCGCTATGGTTTGTGTCCTATTGAAGTAGCCCCAAGCAGACACTGACGAGAATCACTTTCATTGAAAGTGGTTGCCAAGCTTCCAAAAAACTACGAGTTTCCTGGAATGTGAACAAAATTTTTTTCACCCAACCTTGATGATACATGCAGGTAAAGATCAGTACCCCAATCCCACTTGGCTCACCAAATTTCGTTCTTCTAGGTGAAACCGTTCCTTTGCAGTAACCATTTTCATGTTTAGGTTTCACTCTGTTTTCTCCTATATGGATACATGTAGTTGGAACTCTAAATAAAACAAGGTTTGTGCTAGCACTTTGAAACTTGGCACAATAATGTAGTTCCAAGTTCTTTGGCTATGGATGGTGTCCTATTGAAGTAGCCCCAAGCAGAGACTGACGAGAATCACTTTCATTGAAAGGGGTTGCCAAGCTTCCAAAAAACTACGAGTTTTCTGAAATCTCAGCAAACCTTTTTTCACCCAATCTTGATGATACTTGCAGGTAATGATCAGTACACCAATCCCACTTAGCTCACCAAATTTCGTTCTTCTAGGTTAAACCGTTCCTTTGCAGTAATCGTTTTCATGTTTAGGTTTCACGCTATTTTCTCCTATATGGATACATGTAGTTGGAACTCTAAATCAAACACGGTTTGTGTTAGCTCTTTGAAACTTGGAACAATGATGTAGTTCCAAGTTCTATCGCTATGGTTTGCGTCCTATTGAAGTAGCCACAAGCAGAGACTGACGAGAATCACTTTCATTGAAAGGGGTTGCCAAGCTTCCAAAAAACTATGAGTTTCCTGAAATGTGAGCAAAACTTTTTTTACCCAATCTTGATGATACTTGCGGGTAATGATCAGTAAAACCAATCCCACTTGGCTCACCAAATTTCGTTCTTCTAGGTTAAACCGTTCCTTTGCAGTAACCTTTTCATGTTTAGGTTTCACTCTGTTTTCTCCTATATGGATACATGTAGTTGGAACTCTAAATCAAACACGGTTTGTGCTAGCTCTTTGAAACTTGGCACAATAATGTAGTTCCAAGTTCTATCGCTATGGTTTGTGTCCTATTGAAGTAGACCCAAGCAGAGACTGACGAGAATCACTTTCATTGAAAGGGGTTGCCAAGCTTCCAAAATTACGAGTTTCCTGAAATCTCAGCAAATATTTTTTCACCCAATCTTGATGATACTTGCAGGTCATGATCAGTACACCAATCCCACTTGGCTCACCAAATTTCGTTCTTCTAGGTGAAACCATTCCTTGCAGTAACCATTTTAAAGTTTAGATTTCACTCTGTTTTCTCCTATATGGATACATGTAGTTGGAACTCTAAATCAAACACGGTGTGTGCTAGCTCTTTGAAACTTGGTACACTAATGTAGTTCCAAGTTCTATCGCTATGGTTTGTGTCCTATTGAAGTATCCCCAAGCAGAGACTGACGAGAATCACTTGCATTGAAAGGGGTTGCCAAGCTTCCAAAAACACTACGAGTTTCCTGAATTCTCAGCAAACATTTTTTTAACCCAATCTTGATGATACTGGCAGGTAATTATCAGTACACCAATCCCACTTGGCTCACCAAATTTCGTTCTTCTAGGTTAAACCGTTCCTTTGCAGTAACCGTTTTCATGTTTAGGTTTCACTCTGCTTTCTTCTATATGGATACATGTAGTTGGAACTCTAAATCAAACACGGTTTGTGCTAGCTCTTTGAAACTTACAAAATAATGTAGTTCCAAGTTCTATCGCTATGTTTTGTGTAATATTGAAATAGCCCCAAGCATAAACTGACGAGAATCACTTTCACTGAAAGGGGTTGCCAAGCTTCCAAAAAACTACGATTTCCTGAAATCTCAGCAAACATTTTTTCACCCAATCTTGATGATACTTGAGGTAATGATCAGTACACCAATCCCACTTGGCTCACCAAATTTCATTCTTCTAGCTTAAAACGTTCGTTTGCAGTTACCGTTTTCATGTTTAGGTTTCACTCTGTTTTCTCCTATATGGATACATGTAGTTGGAATTCTAAATCAAACACGGTTTGTGCTAGCTCTTTGAAACTTGGCACAATAATGTAGTTCTAAGTTCTATTGCTATGGTTTTTGTCCTATTGAAGTAGCTCCAAGCAGAGACTGACCAGTATCACTTTCATTGTAAGGGGTTACCAAGCTTCCAAAAAACTACGAGTTTCCTGGAATGTGAGCAAAAATTTTTTTACCCAATCTTGATGATACTTGCGGGTAATGATCAGTAAAACCAATCCCACTTGGCTCACCAAATTTCGTTCTTCTAGGTTAAACCGTTCCTTTGCAGTAACCTTTTCATGTTTAGGTTTCACTCTGTTTTCTCCTATATGGATACATGTAGTTGGAACTCTAAATCAAACACGGTTTGTGCTAGCTCTTTGAAACTTGGCACAATAATGTAGTTCCAAGTTCTAGCGCTATTGGTTGTGTCCTATTGAAGTAGCCCCAAGCAGAGACAGACGAGAATCACTTTCATTGAAAGGGGTTGCCAAGCTTCCAAAATTACGAGTTTCCTGAAATCTCAGCAAACATTTTTTCACCCAATCTTGATGATACTTGAGGTAATGATCAGTACACCAATCCCACTTGGCTCACCAAATTTCATTCTTCTAGCTTAAAACGTTCGTTTGCAGTTACCGTTTTCATGTTTAGGTTTCACTCTGTTTTCTCCTATATGGATACATGTAGTTGGAATTCTAAATCAAACACGGTTTGTGCTAGCTCTTTGAAACTTGGCACAATAATGTAGTTCCAAGTTCTATTGCTATGGTTTGTGTCCTATTGAAGTAGCTCCAAGCAGAGACTGACGAGAATCACTTTCATTGTAAGGGGTTACCAAGCTTCCAAAAAACTACGAGTTTCCTGAAATCTCAGCAAACATTTCTTCACCCAATCTTGATGATACTGGCAGGTAATGATCATTCCACCAAACCCAGTTGGCTCACCGAATTTCGTTCTTCTAGGTTAAACCGTTCCTTTGCAGTAACAGTTCTCATGTTTAGGTTTCACTCTGTTTTCTCCTATATGGATACATGTAGTTGGAACTCTAAATCAAACACGGTTTGTGCTAGCTCTTTGAAACTTGGCACAATAATGTAGTTCAAAGTTCTATCGCTATGTCCTATTGAAGTATCCCCAAGCAGAGACTGACGAGAATCACTTGCTTTGAAAGGTGTTGCCAAGCTTCCAAAAAACTATAATTTCCTGAAATCTCAGCAAACATTTTTTCACCCAATCTTGATGATACTGGCAGGTCATGATCAGTACACCAATGCCACTTGGCTCACCAAATTTCGTTCTTCTAGGTTAAACAGTTCCTTTGCAATAACCGTTTTCATGTTTAGGTTTTACTCTGTTTTCTCCTATATGGATACATGTAGTTGCAACTCTAAATCAAACACGGTGTGTGCTAGCTCTTTGAAACTTGGCACAATAATGTAGTTCCAAGTTCTATCGCTATGGTTTGTGTCCTATTGAAGTAGCCCCAAGCAGAGAGTGACGAGAATCACATTCATTGAAAGGTGTTGCCAAGCTTCCAAAAAACTACGATGTCCTGAAAGCTCAGCAAACATTTTTTCACCCAATCTTGATGATACTGGCAGGTAATGATCAGTACACCAATCCCACTTGGCTCACCAAATTTCGTTCTTCTAGGTGAAACCGTACCTTTTTAGTAACCGTTTTCATATTTAGGTTTCACTCTGTTTTTTCCTATATGGATACATGTAGTTGGAACTCTATATCAATCACGGTTTGTGCTAGTTCTTTGAAACTTGGCACAATAATGTAGTTCCAAGTTCAATCGCTATGGTTTGTGTCCTATTGAAGTAGCCCCAAGCAGAGACTGACTAGAATCACTTTCATTGAAAGGGGTTGCCAAGCTTCCAAAAAACTACAGTTTCCTGAAATCTCAGGAAACATTTTTTCACCCAATCTTGATGATACTGGCAGGTAATGATCAGTACACCAATCCCACTTGGCTCACCAAATTTCGTTCTTCTAGGTGAAACCGTACCTTTGCAGTAACCGTTTTCATGTTTAGGTTTCACTCTGTTTTCTCCTATATGGATACATGTAGTTGGAACTCTAAATCAAACACGGTTTGTGCTAGCTCTTTGAAACTTGGCACAATAATGTAGTTCCAAGTTCTATCGCTATGGTTTGTGTCCTATTGAAGTAGCCACAAGCAGAGACTGACGAGAATCACTTTCATTGAAAGGGGTTGCCAAGCTTCCAAAAAACTACGAGTTTCCTGGAATGTGAGCAAAAATTTTTTCACCCAATCTTGATGATACTTGCAGGTAATGAACAATACACCAATCCCACTTGGCTCACCAAATTTCGTTCTTCTAGGTGAAACCGTTCATTTGCAGTAACCTTTTCATGTTTATGTTTCACTCTGTTTTCTCCTATATGGATACATGTAGTTGGAACTCTAAATCAAACACGGTTTGTTCTAGCTCTTTGAAACTTGGCACAATAATGTAGTTCCAAGTTCTTTCACTGTCGTTTGTGTCCTATTGAAGTAGCCCCAAGCAGAGACTGACTAGAATCACTTTCATTGAAAGGGGTTGCCAAGCTTCCAAAAACTACAGTTTCCTGAAATCTCAGCAAACATTTTTTCACCCAATCTTGATGATACTGGCAGGTAATGATCAGTACACCAATCCCACTTGGCTCACCAAATTTCGTTCTTCTAGGTGAAACCGTTCCTTTGCAGTAACCGTTTTCATGTTTAGGTTTCACTCTGTTTTATCCTATATGGATACATGTAGATGGAACTCTAAATCAAACACGGTTTGTGCTAGCTCTTTGAAACTTGGCACAATAATGTAGTTCCATGTTCTATCGCTATGCTTTGTGTCCTATTGAAGTAGCCCCAAGCAGAGACTGAGGAGAATCACATTCATTGAAAGGGGTTGCCAAGCTTCCAAAAAACTGTGAGTTTCCTGAAATCTCAGCAAACTTTTTTTCAACCAATCTTGATGATACGTGCAGGTAAAGATCAGTACACCAATCCCACTTGGCTCACCAAATTTCGTTCTTCTAGGTTAAACCGTTCCTTGCAGTAACCATTTTCATGTTTACGTTTCACTCTGTTTTCTCCTATATGGATACATGTATTTGGAACTCTAAATCAAACACGGTTTGTACTAGCTCTTTGAAACTTAGCACTATAATGTAGTTCCAAGTTCTATCACTATGGTTTGTGTCCTATTGAAGTAGCCCCAAGCAGAGACTGACGAGAATCACTTTCATTGAAAGTGGTTGCCAAGCTTCCAAAAAACTACGTGTTTCCTGGAATGTGAGCAAAATTTTTTTCACCCAACCTTGATGATACATGCAGGTAATGATCAGTACCCCAATCCCACTTGGCTCACCAAATTTCATTCTTCTAGGTGAAACCGTTCCTTTGCAGTAACCGGTTTCATGTTTAGGTTTCACTCTGTTTTCTCCCATATGGATACATGTAGTTGGAACTCTAAATCAAACACGGTTTGTGCTAGCTCTTTGAAACTTGGCACAATAATGTAGTTCCAAGTTCTTTGGCTATGGTTTGTGTCCTATTGAAGTAGCCCCAAGCAGAGACTGACGAGAATCACTTTCATTGAAAGGGGTTGCCAAGCTTCCAAAAAACTACGATTTCCTGAAATCTCAGCAAACATTTTTTCACCCAATCTTGATGATACTGGCAGGTAATGATCAATACACCAATCCCACTTGGTTCACCAAATTTCGTTCTTCTAGGTTAAATCGTTCCTTTGCAGTAACCGTTTTCAGGTTTAGGTTTCACTCTGTTTTCTCCTATATGGATACATGTAGTTGGAAGACTAAATCAAACACGGTTTGTGCTAGCTCTTTGAAACTTGGCACAATAATGTAGTTCCAAGTTCTATCGCTATGGTTTCTGTCCTATTGAAGTAGCACCAAGAAGAGACTGAAGAGATTCACTTTCATTGAAAGGGGTTGCCAAGCTTCCAAAAAACTACGAGTATCCTGGAATGTGAGCAAAAATTTTTTCACCCAATCTTGATGATACTTGCAGGTAATGATCAGTACACCAATCCCACTTGGCTCACCAAATTTCGTTCTTCTTGGTGAAACCATTCCTTTGCAGTAACCTTTTCATATTTAGGTTTCACTCTGTTTTCTCCTATATGGATACATGTAGTTGGAACTCTAAATCAAACACGGTTTGTGCTAGCTCTTTGAAACTTAGCACAATAATGTAGTTCCAAGTTCTATCGCTCTGGTTTGTGTCCTATTGAAGTAGCCCCAAGCAGAGACTGACGAGAATCACATTCATTGAAAGGGGTTGCCAAGCTTCCAAAAAACTACGAGTTTCCTGAAATTTCATCAAACATTTTTTCACCCAATATTGATGAAACTGGCATGTAATGATCAGTACACCAATCCCTCTTGGCTCACCAAATTTCGTTCTTCTAGGTTAAACCGTTCCTTTTCAGTAACCGTTTTCATGTTTAGGTTTCACTCTCTTTTCCTATATGTATACATGTAGTTGGAACTCTAAATCAAACACGGTTTGTGATAGCTCTTTGAAACTTGGAACAATAATGTAGTTCCAAGTTCTATCGCTATGGTTTGTGTCCTATTGAAGTAGCCCAAAGCAGAGACTGACGAGAATCACTTTCATTGAAAGGGGTTGCCAAGCATCCAAAAAACTACGATGTCCTGAAATCTCAGGAAATATTTTTTCACCCAATTTTGATGATACTGTCAGGTAATGATCAGTACAGCAATCCCACTTGGCTCACCAAATTTCGTTCTTCTAGGTTAAACCGTTCCTTTGCAGTAATTGTTTTCATGTTTAGGTTCACTCTATTTTCTCCTATATGGATACATGTAGTTGGAACTCTAAATCAAACACGGTTTGTGTTAGCTCTTTGAAACTTGGCAAAATAATGTAGTTCCAAATTATCGCTATGGTTTCTGTCCTATTGAAGTAGCCACAAGCAGAGACTGACGAGAATCACTTTCATTGAAAGGGGTTGCCAAGCTTCCAAAAAACTCCGAGTTTCCTGAATTTTCAGCAAACATTTTTTCACCCAATCTTGATGATACGTGCAGGTAAAGATCTGTACACCAATCCCACTTGGCTCATCAAATTTCGTTCTTCTAGGTTAAACCGTTCCTTGCAGTAACCATTTTCATGTTTAGGTTTCACTCTGTTTTCTCCTATATGGATACATGTAGTTGGAACTCTAAATAAAACACGGTTTGTGCTAGCTCTTTGAAACTTGGCACAGTAATGTAGTTCCAAGTTCTATCGCTATGGTTTGTGTCCTATTGAAGTAGCCCCAAGCAGAGACTGACGTGAATCACTTTCATTGAAAGTGGTTGCCAAGCTTCCAAAAAACTACGAGTTTCCTGGAATGTGAGCAAAATTTTTTTCACCCAACCTTGATGATACATGCAGGTAATGATCAGTACACCAATCCCACTTGGCTCACCAAATTTCGTTCTTCTAGGTGAAACCGTTCCTTTGCAGTAATCGGTTTCATGTTTAGGTTTCACTCTGTTTTCTCCTATATGGATACATGTAGTTGGAACTCTAAATCAAACACGGTTTGTGCTAGCTCTTTGAAACTTGGCACAATAATGTAGTTCCAAGTTCTATCGCTATGGTTTGTGTCCTATTGAAGTAGCCCCAAGCAGAGACTGACGAGAATCACTTGCATTGAAAGGGGTTGCCAAACTTCCAGAAAACTACGATTTCCTGAAATCTCAGCAAATATTTTTTCACCCAATCTTGATGATACTGGCAGGTAATGATCAGTACACCAATCCCACTTGGCTCACCAAATTTCGTTCTTCTAGGTGAAACCGTTCCTTTGCAGGAACCGTTTTCATGTTTAGGTTTCACTCTGTTTTCTCCTGTATGGATACATATAGTTGGAACTCTAACTCAAACACGGTTTGTGCTAGCTCTTTGAAACGTGGCACAATAATGTAGTTCCAAGTTCTATCGCTATGGTTTGTGTCCTATTGAAGTAGCCCCAAGCAGAGTCTGAGGAGAATCACTTTCATTGAAAGGGGTTGCCAAGCTTCTGAAAAACTACAAGTTTCCTGAAATTTCAGCAAACATTTTTTCACCAATCTTGATGATACTGGCAGGTAATGATCAGTACACCAATCCCACTATGCTCACCAAATTTCGTTCTTCTAGGTGAAACCGTACCTTTGCAGTAAGCGTTTTCATGTTTAGGTTTCACTCTGTTTTCTCCTATATGGATACATGTAGTTGGAACTCTAAATCAAACACGGTTTGTGACAGCTCTTTGAAACTTGGCACAATAATATAGTTCCAAGTTCGATCGCTATGGTTTGTGTCCTATTGAAGTAGCCACAAGCAGAGACTGACGAGAATCACTTTCATTGAAAGGGGTTGCCAAGCTTCCAAAAAACTACGAGTTTCCTGAAATTTCAGCAAACATTTTTTCACCCAATCTTGATGATACTGGCAGGTAATGATAAGTACACCAATCCCACTTGGCTCACGAAATTTCGTTCTTCTAGGTGAAACCGTTCCTTTGCAGTAATCGTTTTCATGTTTAGGTTTCACTCTATTTCCTCCTATATGGATACATGTAGTTGGAACTCTAAATCAAAAACTGTTTGTGTAGCTCTTTGAAACTTGGCACAATAATGTAGTTCCCATTCTATCGCTATGGTTTGTGTCCTATTGAAGTAGCCACAAGCAGAGACTGACAAGAATCACTCTCATTGAAAGGGGTTGCCAAGCTTCCAAAAAACTACGAGTTTCCTGGAATGTGAGCAAAAATTTTTTCACCCAATCTTGATGATACTTGCAGGTAATGATCAGTACTCCAATCCCACTTGGCTCACCAATTTTCGTTCTTCTAAGTGAAACCGTACCTTTGTAGTAACCGTTTTCATGTTTAGGTTTACACTCTGGTTTTCTCCTATATGGATACATGTAGTTGGAACTCTAAATCAAACACGGTTTGTGCTAGCTCTTTGAAACTTGGCACAATAATGTAGTTCCAAGTTCTTTCACTATGGTTTTTGTCCTATTGAAGTAGCCCCAAGCAGAGACTGACGAGAATCACTTTTATTGAAAGGGGTTGCCAAGTCTCCAAAAAACTAGGATTTCCTGAAATCTCAGCAAACATATTTTCACCCAATCTTGATGATACTTGCAGGTAATGATCAGTACTCCAATCCGACTTGGCTCACCAAATTTCGTTCTTCTAGGTTAAACCGTTCCTTTGCAGTAACCGTTTTCATGTTGAGGTTTCACTCTGTTTTCTCCCATATGTATACATTTAGTTGGAACTCTAAATGAAACACGGTTTGTGCTAGCTCTTTGAAACTTGGTACAATAATGTAGTTCCAAGTTCTATCGCTATGGTTTGTGTCCTATTGAAGTAGCCCCAAGCAGAGACTGACGAGAATCACATTCATTCAAAGGGTTGCCAAGCTTCCGAAAAACTACATGTTTCCTGAAATTTCGGCAAACAATTTTTCACCCAATCTTGATGATACTTGCAGGTAATGATCAGCACACCAATCCCACTTGGCTCACCAAATTTCGTTCTTCTAGGTTAAACCGTTCCTTTGCAGTAACCGTTTTCATGTTGAGGTTTCACTCTGTTTTCTCCCATATGTATACATTTAGTTGGAACTCTAAATGAAACACGGTTTGTGCTAGCTCTTTGAAACTTGGTACAATAATGTAGTTCCAAGTTCTATCGCTATGGTTTGTGTCCTATTGAAGTAGCCCCAAGCAGAGACTGACGAGAATCACATTCATTCAAAGGGTTGCCAAGCTTCCGAAAAACTACATGTTTCCTGAAATTTCGGCAAACAATTTTTCACCCAATCTTGATGATACTTGCAGGTAATGATCAGTACACCAATCCCAATTGGCTCACCAAATTTCGTTCTTCTAGGTTAAACCGTTCCTTTGCAGTAACCGTTTTCATGTTTAGGTTTCACTCTGTTTTCTCTTATATGAATACATGTAGTTGGAACTCTAAATCAAACACGGTTTGTGGTAGCTCTTTGGAACTTGGCACAATAATGTAGTTCCAAGTTCTATCGCTATGGTTTGTGTCCTATTGAAGTAGCCCCAAGCAGAGACTGACGAGAATCACTTTCATTGAAAGGGGTTGCGAAGCTTCCAAAAAACTACGATTTCCTGAAATCTGAGCAAACATTTTTTCACCCAATCTTGATGATACTGGCAGTTAATGATCAGTACACCAATCCCACTTGGCTCACCATATTTCGTTCTTCTAGTTTAAACCGTTCTTTGCAGAAAGCGTTTTCATGTTTAGGTTTCACTCTGCTTTTTCCTATATGTATACATGTATTTGGAACTCTAAATCAAACACAGTTTGTGCTAGCTCTTTGAAACTTAGCACAATAATGTAGTTCCAAGTTCTATCGCTATGGTTTGTGTCCTATTGAAGTAGCCCCAGGCAGAGCCTGACGAGAATCACTTTCATTGAAAAGGGTTGCCAAGCTTCCAAAAAACTATGATTTCCTGAAATCTGAGCAAACATTTTTTCACCCAATCTTGATGATACTGACAGGTAATGATCAGTACACCAATCCCACTTGGCTCACGAAATTTCGTTCTTCTAAGTTAAACCGTTCCTTTGCAGGAACCGTTTTCATGTTTAGGTTTCACTCTATTTTCTCCTATATGGATACATGTAGATGGAACTCTAAATCAAACATGGTTTGTGCTAGCTCTTTGAAACTTGGCACAATAATGTAGTTCCAAGTTCTATCGCTATGGTTTGTGTCCTATTGAAGTAGCCCCAAGCAGAGACTGACGAGAATCACATTCATTCAAAGGGTTGCCAAGCTTCCGAAAAACTACATGTTTCCTGAAATTTCAGCAAACAATTTTTCACCCAATCTTGATGATACTTGCAGGTAATGATCAGTACACCAATCCCAATTGGCTCACCAAATTTCGTTCTTCTAGGTTAAACCGTTCCTTTGCAGTAACCGTTTTCATGTTTAGGTTTCACTCTGTTTTCTCTTATATGAATACATGTAGTTGGAACTCTAAATCAAACACGGTTTGTGGTAGCTCTTTGGAACTTGGCACAATAATGTAGTTCCAAGTTCTATCGCTATGGTTTGTGTCCTATTGAAGTAGCCCCAAGCAGAGACTGACGAGAATCACTTTCATTGAAAGGGGTTGCGAAGCTTCCAAAAAACTACGATTTCCTGAAATCTGAGCAAACATTTTTTCACCCAATCTTGATGATACTGGCAGTTAATGATCAGTACACCAATCCCACTTGGCTCACCATATTTCGTTCTTCTAGTTTAAACCGTTCTTTGCAGAAAGCGTTTTCATGTTTAGGTTTCACTCTGCTTTTTCCTATATGTATACATGTATTTGGAACTCTAAATCAAACACAGTTTGTGCTAGCTCTTTGAAACTTAGCACAATAATGTAGTTCCAAGTTCTATCGCTATGGTTTGTGTCCTATTGAAGTAGCCCCAGGCAGAGCCTGACGAGAATCACTTTCATTGAAAAGGGTTGCCAAGCTTCCAAAAAACTATGATTTCCTGAAATCTGAGCAAACATTTTTTCACCCAATCTTGATGATACTGACAGGTAATGATCAGTACACCAATCCCACTTGGCTCACGAAATTTCGTTCTTCTAAGTTAAACCGTTCCTTTGCAGGAACCGTTTTCATGTTTAGGTTTCACTCTATTTTCTCCTATATGGATACATGTAGATGGAACTCTAAATCAAACATGGTTTGTGCTAGCTCTTTGAAACTTGGCACAATAATGTAGTTCCAAGTTCTATCGTTATGGTTTGTGTCCTATTGAAGTAGCCACAAGCAGAGACTGACGAGAATCACTTTCATTTAAATGGGTTGCCAAGCTTCCAAAAAACTACGATTTCCTGAAATCTCAAAAAACATTTTTTGACCCAATCTTGATGATACTTGCAGGTAATGATCAGTACACCAATCCCACTTGGCTCACCAAATTTCGTTCTTCTAGGGGAAACCGTTCCTTTGCAGAAACCGTTTTCATGTTTAGGTTTCACTCTGTTTTCTCCTATATGGATACATGTAGTTGGAACTCTAAATCAAACACGTTTGTGCTAGCTCTTTGAAACTTGGCACAATAATGTAGTTCCAAGTTCTATCACTATGGTTTGTGTCCTATTGAAGTAGCCCCAAGCAGAGACTGAAGAGAATCACTTTCATTGAAAGGGGTTGCCAAGCTTCCAAAAAACTACCATGTCCTGAAATCTCAGCAAACATTTTTTCACCCAATCTTGATGATAATGGCAGGTAATGATCAGTACACCAATCCTACTTGGCTCACCAAATTTCGTTCTTCTAGGTGAAACCGTACCTTTGCAGTAACCGTTTTCATGTTTAGGTTTCACTCTGCTTTCTCCTATATGGATACATGTATTTGGAACTCTAAATCAAACACGGTTTGTGCTAGCTCTTTGAAACTTGACACAATAATGAAGTTCCAAGTTCTATCACTATGGTTTGTGTCCTATTGAAGTAGCCCCAAGCAGAGACTGACGAGAATCACTTTCATTGAAAGGGGTTGCCAAGCTTCCAAAAAACTACGATTTCCTGAAATCTGAGCAAACATTTTTTCACCCAATCTTGATGATACTGACAGGTAATTATCAGTACACCAATCCCACTTGGCTCACCAAATTTCGTTCTTCTAGGTTAAACCGTTCTTTGCAGTAACCGTTTTCATGTTTAGGTTTCACTCTGTTTTCTCCTATATGGATACATGTAGTTGGAACTCTAAATCAAACACGGTTTGTGCTAGCTCTTTGAAACGTGGCACAATAAATTAGTTCCAAGTTCTATCACTATGGTTTGTGTCCTATTGAAGTAGCCCCAAGCAGAGACTGACGAGAATCACTTTCATTGAAAGGGGTTGCCAAGCTTCCAAAAAACTGCGAGTTTCCTGAAATCTCAGCAAACATTTTTTCACCCAATGTTGATGATACTGGCAGGTAATGATCAGTACACCAATCCCACTTGACTCACCAAATTTCGTTCTTCTAGGTTTTCCTTTGCAGTAACCGTTTTCATATTTAGATTTCACTCTGTTTTCTCCTATATGGATACATTATTTGGAACTCTAAATCAAACACGGATTGTCGTAGCTCTTTGAAACTTGGCACAATAATGTAGTTCCAAGTTCTATCGCTATGGTTTGTGTCCTATTGAAGTAGCCCCAAGCAGAGACTGAAGAGAATCACTTTCATTGAAAGGGGTTGCCAAGCTTCCAAAAAACTACGATTTCCTGAAATCTGAGCAAACAATTTTTCACCCAATCTTGATGATACTGACAGGTAATGATCAGTACACCAATCCCACTTGGCTCACCAAATTACGTTCTTCTAGGTTAAACCATTCTTTGCAGTAACCGTTTTCATATTTAGGTTTCACTCTGTTTTCTCCTATATGGATACATGTAGTTGGAACTCTAAATCAAACACGGTTGGTGCTAGCTCTTTGGAACTTGGCACTATAATGTAGTTCCAAGTTCTATTGCTATGGTTTGTGTCCTATGGAAGTAGTCCCAAGCAGAGACTGACGAGATTCACTTTCATTGAAAGGGGTTGCCAAACTTCCAAAAATCTACGAGTTTCCTGAAATCTCAGCAAACATTTTTTCACCCAATCTTGATGATACTGGCAGGTAATGATCAATACACCAATCCCACTTGGCTCACCAAATTTCTTTCTTCTAGGTTAAACCATTCCTTTGCAGTAACCGTTTTCATTTTTAGGTTTCACTCTGTTTTCTCCTACATGGATACATGTTGTTTGAACTCTAAATAAAACACGTTTTGTGCTACCTCTTTGGAACTTGGCACAATAATGTAGTTCCAAGTTCTATCGCTATGGTTTGTGTCCTATGGCAGTAGCCCCAAGCAGAGACTGACGAGAATCACTTTCATTGAAAGGGGTTGCCAAGCTTCCAAAAAACTACGAGTTTCTTGAAATCTCAGCAAACATTTTTTCACCCAATCTTGATGATACTTGCAGGTAATGATCAGTACACGAGTCCAACTTGGCTCACCAAATTTCGTTCCTCTAGGTTAAACCGTTCCATTGAAGTAAACGTTTTCATTTTTAGGTTTCACTCTGTTTTCTGATGTATGGATACATGTAGTTGGAAATCTAAATCAAACACGGTTTGTGATAGCTCTTTGAAACTTGGCACAACAATGTAGTTCCAATTTCTATTGCTATGGTTTTTGTCCTATTGAAGTAGCCTCAAGCAGAGACTGACGAGAATCACTTTCATTGAAAGGGGTTGCCAAGCTTCCAAAAAACTACGAGTTTCCTGAAATCTCAGCACCATTTTTTGACCCAATCTTGATGATACTTTCAGGTAACGATCAGTACAGCAATCCCACTTGGCTCACCAAATTTTGTTCTACTAGGTTAAACCGTTCCTTTGCAGTAACCGTTTTCATGTTTAGGTTTCACTTTGTTTTCTCCTATATGGATACATGTAGTTGGAACTCTAAATCAAACACGGTTTGTGCTAGCTCTATGGAACTTGGCAGAATAATGTAGTTCCAAGTTCTATCGCTATGGTTTGTGTCCTATGGAAGTAGCCCCAAGCAGAGACTGACGAGAATCACTTTCATTGAAAGGGGTTGCCAAGCTTCCAAAAAACTATGAGTTTCCTTAAATCTCAGCAAACATTTCTTCACCCAATCTTGATGATAGTGGCAGGTGATTATAAGTACCCCAATCCCACTTGGCTAACCAAATTTCGTTGTTCTAGGTTAAACCGTTCCTTTGCAGTAACCGTTTTCATGTTTAGGTTTCACTCTGTTTTCTGATATATGGATACATGTAGTTGGAACTCTAAATCAAACACGGTTTGTGCTAGCACTTTGGAACTTGGCACAATAATGTAGTTCCAAGTTCTATCGCTATGGTTTGTGTCCTATGGAAGTAGCCCCAAGCAGAGACTGACGAGAATCACTTTCATTGAAAGGGGTTGAAAAGCTTCCAAAAAACTACGAGTTTCCTGAAATCTCATCAAATATTTCTTCACCCAATCTTGATGATACTGATAGGTCATGATCAGTACACCAATCCACTTGGCTCACCAAATTTCGTTCTTCTAGGTTAAACCGTTCGTTTGCAGTTACCGTTTTCATGTTTAGGTTTCACTCTGTTTTCTCCTTTATGGATACATGTAGTTGGAGCTCTAAATCAAACACGGTTTGTGCTAGCTCTTTGAAACTTGGCACAATAATGTAGTTCCAAGTTCTATCGTTATGGTTTGTGTCCTATTGAAGTAGCCACAAGCAGAGACTGACGAAAATCACTTTCATTGAAATGGGTTGCCAAGCTTCCAAAAAACTACGAGTTTCCTGAAATCTGAGCAAACATTTTTTCACCCAATCTAGATGACACTTGCAAGTAACGATCAGTACACCAATCCCACATGGCTCACCAAATTTCGTTCTTCTATATTAAACCGTTCTTTGCAGTAACCGTTTTAATGTTTAGGTTTCACTCTGCTTTCTCGTATATGGATACATGTATTTGGAACTCTAAATCAAACACGGTTTGTGCTAGCTCTTTGAAACTTAGCACAATAATGTAGTTCCAAGTCCTATCGCTATGGTTTGTGTCCTATTGAAGTAGCCCCAAGCAGAGACTGACGAGAATCACTTTCATTGAAAGGGGTTGCCAAGCTTCCGAAAAAGTACGATTTCCTGAAATCTGAGCAAACATTTTTTCACCAAATCTTGATGATACTGGCAGGTTATGATCAGTACACCATCCCACTTGCCTCACGAAATTTTGTTCTTCTACGTTAAACCGTTCTTTGCAGTAACTCTTTTCATGTTTAGGTTTCACTCTGCTTTCTCCTATATAGATACATTTAGTTGGAACTCTAAATCAAACTCCGTTTGTGCTAGCTGTTTGAAACTTGGAAAATAATGTAGTTCCAAGTTCTATTGCTATGGTTTGTGTCCTATTGAAGTAGCCCCAAGCAGAGACTGACGAGAATCACTTTCATTGAAAGGGGTTGCAAGATTCCAAAAAACTATGAGTTTCCTGAAATCTCAGCAAACATTTTTTCACCCAATCTTGATGATACTGCAGGTAATGATCAGTACACCAATCCCACTTGGCTCACCAAATTTCGTTCTTCTAGGTGAAACCGTACCTTTGCAGTAACCGTTTTCATGTTTAGGTTTCACTCTGTTTTCTCCTATATGGATACATGTAGTTGGAACTCTAAATCAATCACGGTTTGCGCTAGTTCTTTGAAACTTGGCACAAAAATGTAGTTCCAAGTTCTATCGCTATGGTTTTGTGTCCTATTGAAGTAGCCCCAAGCAGAGACTGACGAGAATAACTTTCATTGAAAGGGGTTGCCAAGCTTCCAAAAAACAACCATGTCCTGAAATCTCAGCAAACATTTTTTCACCCAATCTTGATGATACTTGCAGATAATGATCAGTACACCAATCCCACATTGCTCACCAAATTTCGTTCTTCGAGGTTAAATCATTCCTTTGCAGTAATCGTTTTCATGTTTAGGTTTCACTCTGTTTTCTCCTATATGGATACATGTTGTTGGAAGTCTAAATCAAACACGGTTTGTGCTAGCTCTTTGAAACTTGGCACAATAATGTAGTTCCAAGTTCTGTCGGTATGGTTTGTGTCCTATGGAAGTAGCCCCAAGCAGAGACTGACGAGAATCACTTTCATTGAAAGGGGTTGCCAAGCTTCCAAACAACTATGAGTTTCCTGAAATCTCAGCAAACATTTCTTCACCCAATCTTGATGATAGTGACAGGTAATTATAAGTACCCCAATCCCACTTGGCTCACCAAATTCGTTGTTCTAGGTTAAACCGTTCCTTTGCAGTAACCGTTTTCATGTTTAGGTTTCACTCTGTTTTCTGATATATGGATACATGTAGTTGGAACTCTAAATCAAACACGGTTTGTGCTAGCACTTTGGAACTTGGCACAATAATGTAGTTCCAAGTTCTATCGCTATGGTTTGTGTCCTATTGAACTAGCCCCAAGCAGAGACTTACAAAATCACTTTCATTGAAAGGGGATGCCAAGCTTCCTAAAAACTACGTGTTTCCTGAAATCTCAGCAAAT